>NC_071274.1:2878925-2973925 GCF_023375685.1 Ictalurus furcatus
TTGTTTTTTGTTGCAGAAATGATTTGTTTTAAAACATGAACGTATTTTTAAAGCGCACTTGCTTTATCCGCCCGCAATCTTCTTCCAAAGCCGGCTCAATTTCGCCATTAAAACCAACGTGAACCTGGCAACCCTGACAGTTGTGAACTCGACTAATTTAGTTTAAGATAATTTAAGGATTTTAAGAAAGCCCGGCATTTCGCACACGTCACATGTTCCATGAAGGCCGTATTCATGAAACGTTCGAACTGTGCTCATAATTCTTTGCAAGCGTTTTATAATCGCTATACGACACGGTAATAACGTTTGATAATTCATTTATTGATAACTTATAATCATGCTGTAATGCAAGTGTCACTTTAAAAATGTATTAATAATAATAATAACAACAACTATACTTACTAATAAATATAACACTTTTGGACACGCCCCTTTTCACCTACACGCAGGCACGTTGTAGTTCGAAAAGGGGCGTGTCCTAAATTGTTTCGCTCCTCTTTTAACACAGCAAATTACCATTATTTGAATTATTACAGAACGTCACGTCATACTTTTTAACGGTGTGTGTGTGCATGTGCATGTGTGTGCCCAAAACACTCGGTGAGTCTAAACTGCCCCTAGTGTGTGAACGAGTGTGTGTGTCTGTTCCGCTGTGACGGACTGGTATCCCATTATCTCACGCACAGTGTTCGGACGATCCACTTCGACCCTGACCGGGTCGAAGCGAAGACGATGACGAACGACGAAAGAATGATGTGTACTTAGTCCGACTCCTGAGCGAGTTTTAAAGAACAGACTGACCCCCCGCCCCCATCCCCCCATCCCCGCCCCCCCCGCCACCCACACACACACACACACACATTTCATTGCGATGCCCATGTGCTACCCATGCCAAAGAGACTTGAGTTTCAGATCATTGTGTGAGGTAGTCATGTGTCATTTGCCTTCACTGTGGGTAATGTAAACCAGCTTGTGGTCCCCTGGGAATTCTGGGAAGTGGATGGCCGCTCCAGCTGTGGAGCTGAATTCCGGGTTTGGAAGCACGGAGGAGACGGGGAAATCAATCAGCTAATCAAACAAATCAACAGCATGAATCCGGAAGACGAAGAAGAAGTGAAGCCGTTCGCTTGGCCGGACAGGAAGCTGTCACACCTCACGCTGATCCAACAAGTGGTGCGGCCTCGTGTATGAAATATTATGAAAGGTTCCGAACGCTAGGGTTAGGGTTTAAGGGCGGGGTCAGCATGCGCACCTTTCCGTAGGATTTATTCGAATGGAATCACGTTTGCTCACTGGAGTATGAATTGTGTACGTTTTTATGGAAACGGATTCCTTTCGGCGTTCAGAGTTCAGCTCCGGGTGAAACACGAGGCTGGTTATGAAATCGTGCATTGCACGCCGTATGCCTGGATCTCCTCACGCCCACTATTACTGTTAGTTCCCGTTATCATTACACGCAACTGCATTGTGTTAGACGCGGACCTGTGCTTCCTGTTCAGAGCAATGTGACATTAATGGGGGAAAAGAGCTCTCTCCATTCTGCTGAAGTCATGTGATTATTATACTCAGAATCCACTCGCTACGATATAAACCACGTGTCGCAGTTTTCTGGGGTGAAATCCGTCCATCAGCAGAAATCCTGCACTTTTATAGAATGATCATGTGTTCTGTGTTACGTTAGGAGAAAAACACTTAAGGGCATGCTGTTATAGGAAAAGAATCAACAGCAGAGTGGTGTGAAGTTTAAGAAGAAAGAACTTTCTTTCTTCCTTCCTTCCTTTCTTTCTTTCTTTCCTTCTTTCTTTCATCTCCACTATACTTTCTTTCTTCCTTCCTTCATTCCTTCCTCTCGTTCTTTTTCTTTCTTTCCTTCTTTCTTTCATCTCCACTATACTTTCTTTCTTCCTTCCTTCACTCCTTCCTCTCGTTCTTTCTTTCTTTCTTTCTTTCCTTCTTTCTTTCTTCTCTATTGTACTTTCTTCCTTCCTTCCTTCTTTCCTTCCTTCCTTCCACTCATTGTTTCTTTCTTTCTTTCTTTCTTCTCTCCTGTACTTTATTTCTTTCTTCCTTCTTTCTTTCTTTCTTTCTTTCTTTCTTATCTACTATAGTTTCTTTCTTTCTTTCTTTCTTCACTACTAGAGGTTCTTTCTTTCTTCTCTTCTGTAGTTTCTTTCTTTCTTTGTTTCTTCTCTTATCTACTAGAGTTTCTTTCTTTCTTCTCTTCTGTAGTTTCTTATTTTCTTGTCTACTGTAGTTTTTTTCTTTCTTTCTTTCTTTCTTTCTTATCTAGTATAGTTTCTTTCTTTCTTCTCTACTAGAGTTTGTCTTTCTTTCATTCTTTCTTTCTTCTCTATTAGAGTTTCTTTCTTTCTTTCTTCCTTTCATTCTTTCTTTCTTCTCTACTAGAGGTTCTTTCTTTCTTTCTTCTGTTATGTAGTTTCTATCTTTCTTTCTTTCTTTCTTCTCTACTAGAGTTTCTTATTTTCTTGTCTACTGTATTTTCTATCTTTCTTTCTTTGTTTTTCTTTCTTATCTAGTATAGTTTCTTTCTTTCTTCTCTACTAGAGTTTGTCTTTCTTTCATTCTTTCTTTCTTCTCTATTAGAGTTTCTTTCTTTCTTTCTTTCTTCTCTATTAGAGTTTGTTTGTTTCTTTCTTTCTTTCTTTCTTTCTTTCTTTCTTTCTTCTCTATTAGAGTTTCTTTCTTTCTTTCTTTCTTCTCTACTAGAGATTCTTTCTTTCTTTCATTCTTTCTTTCTTCTCTACTAGAGGTTCTTTCTTTCTTTCTTCTGTTATGTAGTTTCTATCTTTCTTTCTTTTCTACTAGAGTTTCTTTCTTTCTTCTGTTATGTAGTTTCTCTCTCTCTTTCTTTCTTTTCTACTAGAGTTTCTTTCTTTCTTCTGTTATGTAGTTTCTCTCTCTCTTTCTTTCTTTTCTACTAGAGTTTCTTTCTTTCTTCTCTTCTGTAGTTTCTTTCTTTCTTTCTTTGTTTCTTCTCTACTGTAGTTTCTTTCTTTCTTGTCTACTGTAGCTTCTTTCTTTCTTTCTCTTTCCATTACGTAAGTAAGTAAAACACTTAATGCTTCTAGAGGAAAAGAATCAACAGCAGAGTGGTGTGAAGTTTAGTTGTCCTCTGAGACGCCTGAAGCCAGCCTTCACATCTTCTGGAACTGCTGTTCATGTTGCATAGAAGAAAAACGCGACCGGCTCTCTTCCACGTACTCGAACCCACAGACGCTTACGATTGGCTAAAATGACTGTGATTGACAGGGGAGGAAGAGTATGCCCCTCCCACCCAGAGAGCATGGCTAATTTGGCTCTCTTGACTCCTGGCAATGGATGGCTGTGACATCATTGGGGTACAAACTCTTTCAAAAAGGGTGAAGGAACAAAAAGACTTTTTATATGAACATCCGCAAAAGTTGCATTGTTATAGCAGGTCTCCATCTTGATTGTTTTCCTGTTACAGCATGTCTCGAGGGTTTTTAATTCCTCTCATAGCACAGTGATTTAGCCCATGCTCATAAAGCCCCCTGATTTTGAATCTGTTCATGTGGAACTTCTACCTGTGAATAAATCATCACTGTACGAATGACAGCGTATTAAAACGAGCCTGTTAATATAAACATGTGAAAATGAATCGACATCTTCTGACCAATCAGAGCGGAGAACACTGCGCTGTGGTGGAATAATCCGTTGTGTAATCTGTAAGTCGTCACATGTCTTTATCACGTCTCCCGTTTTTCTTTCAGACGCGTCTCGGTGTTTATCCAGCTTGTGGGAATTCCTGTTCCACGGACACGGCGTGGAGATTCCCATCCTGCCCAACACTACTACGCCCTTATCTCCCAGACAGACGAGGGGAACGCGGCGAGCCACTCTGACCCCGCCCTCTCTGAACAGGAAAATCGCTCCTCTTCCAGTGGATGGTCATAAAAATGTGCAATGAGACTATTCCTCTTCAAACGACTCGCCATTAAAGCGTGTAATTAAATCTCATCAGACTTTACTTCATCGCTGGGGTTTGGAAAGCATGAGGTAATGGATCCTGACACAACAGCCGAATATTTCTTTCTTTATTTATTTACTTATAATGCAATTTTATTTCATTTCATTTCATTTTTATTTTATTTATTTTCCTCCCAGGACAATCTATTTCTTACTTTCTTTCTTACTCTCTTTCTTTCCTTTAGTTTCTTTCTTTCTTTCTTTCTTTCTTTCTGGTTTGTCTCTCATTTCTTTCTTTCTTTCTTTCTTTCCTTCTTTCTTTCTTTCCTTCTTTACTGTAGTTTCTTTCTTCCTTCCTTTATTTCTGGTTTATCTCTCATTTCTTTCTTTCTTTCTTTCTTTCTTTCTTTCTTTCCTTCTTTATTGTAGTTTTTTTCTTTCTTTCTTTCTTTCTTTCTTTCTTTCTTTCTTTCTTTCTTTCCTTATTTATTGTAGTTTCTTTCTTTCTTTCTTTCTTTCTGGTTTGTCTCTCATTTCATTCTTTCTTTGTTTTTTCTTTCTTTCCTTCTTTACTGTTGTTACTGTTGTTTCTTTCTTTTTTCTTTCTTTCTGGTTTGTCTCTCATTTCTTTCTTTCTTTCTTTCTTTCTTTTTTCTTTCTTTCCTTCTTTACTGTAGTTTCTTTCTTTTTCTTTCTGGTTTGTCTCTTCTTTCTTTCTTTCCTTCTTTACTGTAGTTTCTTTCTTCTTTCTTTCTTTCTTTCTTTCTGGTTTGTCTCTCATTTCATTCTTTCTTTGTTTTTCTTTCTTTCCTTCTTTACTGTTGTTACTGTTGTTTCTTTCTTTTTTCTTTCTTTCTGGTTTGTCTCTCATTTCTTTCTTTCTTTCTTTCTTTCTTTCTTTCTTTTTTCTTTCTTTCCTTGTTTACTGTAGTTTCTTTCTTTTTTCTTTCTGGTTTGTCTCTTCTTTCTTTCTTTCCTTCTTTACTGTAGTTTCTTTCTTCTTTCTTTCTTTCTTTCTTTCTGGTTTGTCTCTTCTTTCTTTCTTTCTTTCTTTTTTCTTTCTTTCTTTCTTTCCTTCTTTACTGTAGTTTCTTTCTTTTTTCTTTCTTTCTTTCTTTCTTTCTGGTTTGTCTCTTATTTCTTTTTTCTTTCTTTCTTTCCCTCTTTCTTTCTTTCTTTCTGGTTTCTCTCTCATTTCTTTCTTTCTTTCTTTCTGATTTGTCTCTCATTTCTATCTTTCTTTCTTTCTTACTCTCTTTCTTTCCTTCTTTACTGTAGTTTCTTTCTTTATTTCTGATTTGTCTCTCATTTCTTTCTTTCTTTCTTTCTTTCTTTCTTTCTTTCTTACTCTCTTCTTCCTTCTTCTCTACTGTCTCTCTTTCTTCTCTACTGTAGTTAGTTTTTTTCTGTGTTTCTTCCTTTGTACTTAGTTTATCTGCTTATTTGTTTGCTCCTTTCTTTGTTTTCTTCTTTCTTTCTTTGCATTAAGCTAAATTACAGTCTTGCACATTATTGCTTTCTTTCTTTCATTATTTGTTTGTTTACTTGTTTACACCGTTGTGTTAGAAGTGCACTTATGAATTCCTCTAAAATGGTGTCTACAGTCGTTCCTAAGCTCACTTTTTCAAGTGAGCTCTCTCTCTCCTTGGAGGCTTCTTCTGCTAGTTTCCTGCACTTTCATGTCTCTCCGCGGTGGTGTGATGATTATCAGAGCTGTACTGTACCTGCAAGTGTTTGGGAAAAGCGAAGGCACTGGACGAGTGCATGTTCAGAGAGTCAGAAAGATAAAGAGCGACAGAAAGCCCAGAGGCTGAAGACTAGGAAAAAAAGCCGAAAAGAAAGAAAAAAAAACCCACTAGGACCCAAACCACATCAGCTAATTATGCCTTCGTCTGAGAGAATGTGGCAAAGATTAGAGCCTGAACTTCCTCTAACACTCACATACTGTACATGTTCATTCTCTCTCAACTGACTCACGCTTCTCTGTGTTTAATGCAGTCATTATATAACAAACTTCATCTTCAACGCACACAGCGCTAATTAACGTTTCCATCCAACATTCACGCGAATGGCACAATTTGGGCTACAACTGATAGAACTGCTGTATGATGCATAATAACACACACCAGTAACAGTGACACAGGAAGTGCAGTGTGTACGGGTTTCCATCAAAATATCATCACAAAGCAAACATGTACGCACATCCATTCAGGCTATAAAGTCGATCGGTTACAGACAAAAAGAACTTTCCAGAAAAAAGGGGTAGGGGGAATGAAGTAATATTCGACACATACAACCTAGACAATATATTTTTATTTATTTGCCTTCTTGTTTGTTATTTTTTTAACCATTTTATGTTGCGTGCAGTGTGGACCATGGTTCTATATTACACTTGTGCAAATTGAGGCTCTATTTCTCTTTTAATTCGATTCATTCTTCCGTCCATCCATCCATACAAATATACATGCATCCATCTATCCATCCATCCATCCATCCATCCATAAATACAAATATACATGCATCCATCCATCCATCCATCCATACAAATATACATGCATCCATCCATCCATCCATCCATACAAATATACATGCATCTATCTATCCATCCATCCATCCATAAATACAAATATACATGCATCCATCCATCCATCCATCCATCCATACAAATATACATGCATCCATCCATCCATCCATCCATCCATAAATACAATTATACATGCATCCATCCATCCATCCATCCATACAAATATACATGCATCCATCCATCCATCCATCCATCCATACAAATATACATGCATCCATCCATCCATCCATCCATCCATAAATACAATTATACATGCATCCTCCATCCATCCATCCATACAAATATACATGCATCCATCCATGAATCAAAATATACATGCATCCATCCATCCATCCATCCACCCATAAAAATATACATGCATCCCTCTATCCATCCATCCATCCATCCATCCATCCATAAAAATAAACATGCATCCATCTATCAATCCATCCATCCATCCATACAAATATACATGCATCCATCTATCCATCCATCCATCCATCCATAAATACAAATATACATGCATCCATCTATCCATACATTCATCCATCCATCCATCCATACAAATATACATGCATCCCTCTATCCATCCATCCATCCATCCATCCATACAAATATACATGCATCCATCCATCCATCCATAAAAATATACATGCATCCATCCATCCATTCATCCATCCATCCATCAAAATATACATCCATTCATCCATCCATCCATCCATCCATAAATACAAATATACATGCATCCATCCATCCATCCATTCATCCATCCATCCATCAAAATATACATCCATTCATCCATCCATCCATAAATACAAATATACATGCATCCATCCATCCATACATTCATCCATCCATCCATCCATACAAATATACATGCATTCATCGATCCATCAAAATATACATGCATCCATCCATCCATCCATCCATCCATAAAAATATACATGCATCCCTCTATCCATACATCCATCCATCCATCCATACATCCATAAAAATATACATGCATCCCTCTATCCATACATCCATCCATTCATCCATCCATCCATAAAAATATACATGCATCCCTCTATCCATACATCCATCCATCCATCCATACATCCATAAAAATATACATGCATCCCTCTATCCATACATCCATCCATTCATCCATCCATCCATACAAATATACATGCATCCGTCTATCCATACATCCATCCATCCATCCAAATATACATGCATCCATCTATCCATCCATCCATCCATCAATTCATCCATCCATTAATTAATTAATTAATTTCTTTATTCATCCATCCATTTATCTATTCATTCAATTGTTCATTCATTCATTCATTCTTTCATTCATATATTTCTTTATCTTTTGGAGATATACACTTTCTTTTGGTTTGTCTTTCTTTACCATTTTTTGTTAGAAGTTTATGTTTATTAAGGCTTTATTTATTTATTTATTTATTTATTTATATGTTTTTACAATTTTATGTTTTATGTGCAATGTGCACCAGGTGTTTTGCATTTTCTTTCTTTCTTTCTTTCTTTCTTTCTTTCTTTCTTCATTATACAGTTTCTTTATAGTTTTATCCACCTATCTATTTATTTGTTTGTTTATTATACATTAATTTCTTCATATTTATTTATTTATTTACATTCTCACGTTAGAATAGCGCAGTGTGCGTCATCACTCTAAATGACAGTTGTGCCCTCGAACACTTTACTTATCTCTTAACGTTAGTTTGTCTGCTTATTTATTTTCTGTTGAATAAAGACAGTATGTGAGAGGATTCTGGGGTGAAACCCTACAGCAAAGAGTTTGTAGATGAACCTGTTGTAGGAGGATGAGAACCCTAATCAGTCTGAATGACTGTTTCAAACACACACCCACACACACACACACACACACATGTGTGATGGTATGAGAGGGTTTATGGACCAGCGTGTCAGAGCTGATCACGTGACCAGCCACAGAAACCAGACAGCGACGTGAGAGCAGAAGTGAGAGGTGGAAGCAAGACAGGATGAAGAACTTTCAGTCTGCCAACTCCTTAATAACACACACACACACACACACACACACACACACACACATACGCACACACACGCACACACACGGAGATCCTCACATCATGCCATCTTTCTTATTTTTTTTCAGTTCTCTCAGAACACCTCCACCTCCGCCTGCTTGGCTTCAGAGATTCTCCTTACAGCAGGTGGGAGAGGAAATCAGTGATGGAGGGAATCATTCTACTTTCATATTTACACACACACACACACACACACACCACTCACTTTATGAAAATAACAAAAATAAAATAATAAAAAAATTCATTGTGTAATTCATATAATGTCAATAATGTGTGTGTGTGTGTGTGTGTGTGTGTGTGTGTGTGTGTGAGATAATTACCTATCTCATAAAATTTTAAAAAATGGTAAAAATATTGCTTAAATTATCTTGAAACATTTACAAAATCACTAGCAATATCAAAAATATTTTTTAAATGACAAACTATATATTGCATGTAAAATAAAATAAAAATACTTATTTTTAGAAGTAAAATATATTGCAAATATATATATAAATATAATTATTAATATTGTATTGATATTACTTTATATTATTAATATTATATAATCTCTATTATATATACTTATATAATATACAAGTATTTTATATGAAACATTTTTGATTTTAAACGATATTGAAAATGTTATTCTTTAAATTTCAAGAAAACGGCTCAAATACCTTACAATAGGCCTGTGTAAAAATATTTAAAAAATACTGTATGACTTAAAATATATTTTTTAAAAACCAAACGCAAAACTTTTGAAAATATGACAAAGCACATTTTAAATAAAAAAAATTCAAATGAGTCAAAACATCTTGCAACATTAAGAAATATATATATATTTTTAAAAATAATAACCTTTTGCCGCACGTTCAGCATTTATGTCGTATATGGTCTGTTGTATCACGTCTAGGAAATTTGTTTGAATGATTTATTTATCCGTTTATTTGTTTTTATTTGTTTATTTATTTTTGAAAAATAGAAATTTTTCCGAACAGTGGCTGTGTTTGATTTTCCCCCCCCTCTCCTCCGAACAGAAAGCTTGTTTTGTGGCAAAATCTCTCACAACTCATAACTCCATTTCAACCACATTGGCCTTTAAGGGCTTTGGTTCAATCAGGAAGTGAAGCTGCAAATCCATAATCTGACGTAAATTGATGACTTTGACTCATTGAAAACAACGTTACAAAACAAATGGAGTATAAAGAAGAAGAATATGGTCTGTAGAAACGTACGCAACACAACACAAAGTAACACAACTGAGCAATACACCGCGCTGACCTTTAAGCAGAATTATTACTGTATTTGAAAGCTTTGTTTATTTTGAAGGCGTTTCGGTGAGCATTTCTGAATCTCTACGCCGTCGTCCCTGTTCCTCTCTCCCTCCTACAGCCAACGGGAGACGGAAACTCGCCGTGTGCGTGCTTTTAACCGACAAGAAATGGGCACCGCGCTGGCACAAAACGCCGGCACAAAAGGATCGGGCACGGTCACAAACGCGGCCTTGTCAAAAACGACCCCCCACGGAGGAATTTCAATTTCATATATTTAATTATCCCTGTCAGACAGGGCAGCCGACAAAAGCTCCCTTTTGTACTGCAACTCTGTCTCCCGCGTCTCTCGATTAATTTCGGCGTACGAATATGACTAATTGTCTCGCCCCGGCTCCGGAGTGGGATAAATAATCGTTTCGCCCCGGCGATGGAAGGAGGTGGATCCGCGGACATTCATGTGTCAATTTTATGATATTTGAACACAATGGGCTGTGCATAATTCAGGTGATGGTACAAGCCCACTGATGCCACCAAGCACACACACACACACACACGCATACACATACAATCACAAATCCACATCTTTTCACAGGTTTTGTGGCCCCCTCAATGGCTCTTTTGTGGAGGCAGCCATTTTGTGTCCTCATATCAGTCATTGAAATTGCTACTTTGTTTAGAGTGCTGATATTAGCATCATAATTAGCGAGAGAGCGAGAGAGAGAGAGAGAGAGAGAGAGAGAGAGAGAGAGAGAGAACAGGAGAAAGAACAGGAGAAAGAGCAGAACGATCCGTACACGTTTTTAATGGCGCACAACAAACACTTTGGCGCCCCCCTCCCCCCCAACACACACACACACACACACACACACAAATACTCTGTATCTTGCACCTTTATAGACTTCAATACACTACATTCCTTTATTGACATGTTTCAGTTCAATTCGACCTGGAATGAAGTCATACAGTTTTGTTTTTGGTACATACAATTTTCGATTTTTTTTTTTTTTTTAAATCGGTCAACAAATGCTCGTACTTTCAGAAGGTGAACAAATAAATTCTAATTAAAAACCGATCTGAATCCACCGAATTTCCTGTGCAGAAATTTTCTGAATCGTATTTCCTTAACGGTTCATCACATCCATTTACACGTTGCTCTGTTCTGTTGCTTCACTTTTACTGGATTTAATATCATTACATCGTTTCTAAAAAAATAAATAAAATAAAAATAAAATGAAAATAAATAAATAAATACGTACATACATTAAAAAAAAACACACACACAAAAAACAAAATCAGTGTAATATTTAAGGAATGAATAGAGATCTGACGTGGCGTACCTCAAGGCTGTCCTCTAGGTCCGAAGTGATTTAACCTGTACACATTCCCAGTTCGGTTTCCTTTAACTCTGATTGCACCGTATCGTTCTGTATGACGTACGGACGTAAACGAATACGGATCCGTTATTCCGAATGAACAGATAATGTGTTTTAAACATATACAAATACGGATATGAATAGAAGACACGATATTGTTTGTTTTTGTTGTTTTTTTAAAAAAAGTTGCCAGAAATGGTTCACAGGGACATCAGACTAGCGGTGTGTTTCAGTACTGCAATCCTGCAGGATATTAATATATATATATATATATATCAGAGAACGAGTTTTCCTGTTAAATATGCTAACCACGTTTGCATGACATGTTCTGGAATATTCTGGAATTCTGTACAACTGAGGTAATGTACACAAAATGGTGTGTGTGTGGTCGCGTCACTGATCGTTTAACAGCGGTGTTTACGTGATAAAGTGGGAGAAAATGTTGAGGAAATTTCTCCACAACATACTGCTCGGCTAGTTATGCTAACGGCGTGTAGATATGCTGAGATAGTTCCGGTGTTAGCACAAATTAGCATCAAGAACTCTCCTTTGTTTTCTTGTGGGATTGTTTAGAAAGGATTAAGGTCCGGGGTGGGGTGGGGGGGTGTGAAAGTAGATCCAGAAATGAGGTGAAGTGTAATATAAAATATGCAGCACAAGGCTCAGGAGCTTGAGAAGTGTAGAGAATTAGCGTTGTAATGCAGAGCAGCTGAAAGCTGGTGCAGGTTAAATAATCAGTGTTATAGGCTGTTTATGAGGAGCTCTAGTTGGAGGCAGGAAGTTGTTGTTTTGATGGGAGACCTACGTAGAAGAATGAAACGTGGGTGAAGAAAAACGTGAACGTTTGTTCAGAACATATCTCTGTGCTTGAACGAGCTCCGGTGTGAAGTGACAGATACACACGGGGAGACGGATTAAGAAAAGACCACTAAAAGGAGACGAGTTCAAAAAGATTTTGGTGTGAGACACACACACACACACACACGCACACACACGCACGCATAGAGACTCGTACAGTCATGCTGCAGAATTGTCTTCGTCTTTTGCACAGTTTCCACGTTGGCATGGAGAAGGATGGAGTGAAGAAAGAAAGAGGGAGAGACAGACAGGGAGAAAGAGAGCGAGAGCAGTTTTATTACACACATTCCTCTTTAGTGGACACATTGACACTTCGGCAGTTGCCATGGCGTTAGAGCTCACCACATTTCATAATTCCCTCGCTTTGTCTTTTTTCTTTCGGTGCTTTTTTCCTCTCCCTCGCTCCCTCGCTCCCTCCCTCTCTGTCTCTCTGTCACTACGAGTGCAAGAGTCACTTTTCCTCTCCTTTTGTGTGAGAACGCGACAGAAAGTTTTCTCACCAAGGTTCCCAACGCCGTAAATAAAACCCAGCTTCATGTGCAGCACCTGCTGGACAACTGTTTGTTCCTTTCCTTTCTGTCCCTTTAATTCTGTCCATTTCCTTTCTGTCCATTTCCTTTCTGTCCCTTTCCTTTCTGTCCATTTCCTTTCTGTCCATTTCCTTTCCTTTCCTTTCTGTCCATTTCCTTTCTGTCCATTTCCTTTCTGTCCCTTTCCTTTCTGTCCATTTCCTTTCCTTTCTGTCCATTTAATTCTGTCCATTTCCTTTCTGTCCATTTAATTCTGTCCATTTCCTTTCCTTTCCTTTCTGTCCATTTCCTTTCCTTTCTGTCCATTTAATTCTGTCCATTTCCTTTCTGTCCATTTAATTCTGTCCATTTCCTTTCCTTTCCTTTCTGTCCCTTTCCTTTCTGTCCATTTCCTTTCCTTTCCTTTCTGTCCATTTCCTTTCCTTTCTGTCCATTTCCTTTCTGTCCATTTCCTTTCTGTCCATTTCCTTTCCTTTCCTTTCTGTCCATTTCCTTTCTGTCCCTTTCCTTTCTGTCCATTTCCTTTCCTTTCCTTTCTGTCCATTTCCTTTCCTTTCTGTCCATTTCCTTTCTGTCCCTTTCCTTTCTGTCCCTTTCCTTTCCTTTCTGTCCATTTCCTTTCCTTTCTGTCCCTTTCCTTTCCTTTCTGTCCCTTTCCTTTCTGTCCCTTTCCTTTCTGTCCATTTCCTTTCCTTTCTGTCCATTTCCTTTCCTTTCCTTTCCTTTCCTTTCCTTTCTGCCCATTTCTTTTCGTTTCAGTCTATTCCTTTCCTTTCTGTCCACTTTCTTTCCTTTCCTTTCCTTTCTGTCCACAACTCTTCTGTAAACCTCAGCAGACGCTGATTTTTGAAGTAAAAATGGACTTTTTTTTGATGTTTTGAACTGTCTCTGAGTTTCGAGTGGGCCGTTATTAAACCTAACCTCTCTCTCTCAGACACACACACACACACACACACACGCATCCACACACATTAGCATAGCCACAGTCAAGTGGGAAATAACTGCTGCCAAGAGAGAGAGAGCGAAAGAAAGAAAGGAAAGAGGAGAGTGTTGGGGGGGAAGAAAATGATTAGCATTCTGTGTATAAATAGTTCCAGGACGAGGGCTGTTAAGTTTGAAAATTAACATGTAAACAGTTGGAAAGTCCACCCGAGCCTTCTCCCCTCTCTCTCCCTCCCTCCCTCCCTCCCTCCCTCCCTCCGTCTCTCCATCCTCACCGGCCTTCTTTTAAAACCTTGATAAATATACATAAAGCCCCAGCACAAAGGCTTCCTTGTGCGCTTAATGGGAGCTCGCTTAATGGAGACATATATTTCCAGGATTATATCAGCATTCAGTTGCAAATTCTGAGTTTTAATACTCCGCGCCCGCTCTATGAATGAGCGTATCGTTTGAATGCAGGGGGGACACCTGGTGCGGCGGGCTCGCCGCTGACCCCGTCTCCCTGCCAAGGCCGCTTTTTCCCACACTGCCTTTCAGCCCTACGACGCACACTTGTAACTTTATTCCCCTCCCCTTCACCTCTCTCGCCAAAAAAAAAAAAAAAAATCCAAAGTAAAAAAAAAAAAAAAAAATGGCGGAACGGAAGAAATCTTCTTATCGATCTGGGTTTGAATTCGCACGGGTCGCGCCGGGTGCTGGGTTCGGGTTTCCGAGAGGCGAGCGGGGCGAGGGGACTTACTTTTCTCTGTTGCTTTACTTAGTACTGTAAAAAGGAGGGAAGGAATGAAAGGCAGAACGACGGGATAACAGGAGCCTCTGTATATCGGAGGCACTCAGGGGCCCCTTTGTGGATTTATTGTACATTAGTTGTTTTGGTGTAGACCTCAATGGCGGAAGGGGTGTGTGCATGTGTATGCATGTGTGTGCATGTGTGTGTGTAGGTGGGTGGGGGATATTTCTAAGTTAATTAATAGTAATTCTAATTATTGTCATATTCACGGCAAACAAAATCTAGCCTGTATTACATTTAATCTTTTTTAAAAGAATTTTTATTTATACCCAGGATGTTTTTTATTTTTTTTTTTTTTTATAAAAAGGGGAGATTTTCTCTCTCTCATAAGTGTCTGCTTTCACGAGCACGACTGATTGAGGCACACAAACAAAGCTTTGTTTCTGCTCTCTCACAGATGCATGGCCACTTCTAATCACTCTCTCTCTCTCTCTCTTTCTCTCTCTCTCCTTTTTCTGTTGGCTCCTTTTGTTTTTAGCTCACGGCACAGGCCCGGGGCATGGGATTGGGGGTTTGGATTTGGAGTGATATAATGCCTTCTACTCATCATAAAGAAGGTTAACAAAAAAAAAAAAAAACAACAACAACAACAACAAAAAAAAACATCATCCAACGTTCAGTGCTCTATTTCTTACACCTATTGAATTCTCGAATCCGATTGGTCAGAAAGTGTCGATTCATCTTCCCTAACCGCACCTCTGGCTGAAAGGCAAAATCCCTTTGTTCCGATATGTTAGCGTTTCCATAGCAACGGCTAATCCGACTCGCCCGGTGGACACGTCACGCAAACGAAGCCTAGTAATAAACAATATATTTGAGACCGTGTTGTTATTTAACGAATAAAAAATCATCGATATATAATCATTGATATGATGATTGGAACAATACATGGAAGGAGTCTCCAGTGTCGGCGTCAGAGGTAAAGCTGTAACTTTATGTCGACGGTTTATCTGAACAAGTTCAATATTAGCTACGGTAACGTACATGATAACGGGAACGTATTCTTATTTTGTGGGCGTTTCCCCACAACGTTAGACGTAACCATAAATGGATAAAAGTACTACGCATGTCTTTCTTTAATAAGTATGAAATTTAGTACAAAAAAAAAAGTGTTGATTTTTTTCCCTTTACGTATTTTATAAAGATTGTAATAAAGCTAAATGTCGTAGTTGATAATAAGACAAAAGCAACTATTAATAATTAAAGATGAGCATCGTTAACAAGTTATATAGATAAATATTTGTCTTTTTTCATTTCAATATGTACTTTTTAAAATTTTAAAAAATTTTTTTTTTTTTATAAATAAACCATTTGGGTTTAAGGCAAAGACGTCGTCGTGATTTCATCTTCTGATAAATCCGTTAGATTCATTCACAGACGAAGCGATTTCGCGTCCCGTCAGCGCCACTTTCAAGAAAAACGAAAACGAGAAGATCGCGTCGACTCATCGCGAATTTTCATAAAGAAACCAAGAGTCTCATGACCATGTGAAAGCAGACACTTCCTCATAAATCTATTACTTACATACATAAATATAGAAAGTGTGCACTGTAGACTAAGTTGCCAGGTTGTCTTTATATTTATCTCTACCACTGGAGCGGTGCGAATAAACAAAGCAGAAAGCTACCTCACCCCAAACCTTTTCCATGAACGTACGCCCGAATCTTTATACAATAGCTTTACATTGTTTTTTTAAAAATTTTTTTAATTTTTAATTTTTTAAAAAATCATACGAATCTTATAAATTGAACTAAAAGTAAAACTAGGGCGTCACGCGCGTCACTTTCTCTTTCAGTTACAATGTCGCGTTGAGATATTTTGGAGGCGGAGCCTAATGTAATTCACAAGTTTCAAAGTTTCAACTTAAATGTACAGTATATCCAGCGTATTTCTATACACTCTCTGAGATTCTATAGACTTAAACGTCTTATACTGCGCTACACTACACCGGTTTGCCGGCGACCGCATTTTTAGTCGATTCGATAATGACACGTCTGAATTTTTATCCGTTTCTAGTTACATTTGTCAGGTAGTTCTTGTTATCGCTTGTGATAGGAGCTAGAAACATTCGTTTTCTCACCAGCCTCTCTTTTTATTCTGTCTGTTGAAGTTCAAAAGCTGAGGAAAAAAAAAAAAAAAACCCAAAACACTTGCTTGTCATGAAGACCTACAAACCTTTCCAAAGCACTGACACTGGAGACTCCTTCCAAAAGTATTGAATAAACGTTTAGTGCTTAACCAAATCATATCGGTGACTCAGCATTTTTTCTTTCCTTTCGTTAAACTGTGAACTGTCCACCATCCTAGTATGAATAATTTATCGCTATAGAAACGGTAACATATTAGAATGAGCGCATTAATATCATATAAACCCGTGATTAGTCTTTAATGCTTTTCGGAAATACTTTGAGATGCCGCGATAGAAAACGAACGCCTCTTGACCAGTCGGGATCGGGAATCGGAATCGGCAGCGCTGCGTTGAGTAAAGCTTGTAAGACTTGTTAGCTACGTTAGCTACGTTAGCCAGGTCAGCTGATGCACTGCGTTCGGTCTGAGAGGAGAACTGACTCCTGGCGTCTTAGCGTGAAGTCATTATATTAATTCGATAAGATCCATCAGCGCTGAATAAAACAAGGTTTATTAAAATCTCTGACGTGTCATCGGGTTAACACCAAACACAGCTTGATGGACGGATAATATGTGTGTGTGTGTGTGTGTGAGAATCTCATAAGTGTGTAGACAGCAAAGTGACAGCTTGATCACACATGTCGCCATGCAAATTTAGTTTAATGATCACCCTGTTGACTTGTCGCCTTGACAATGAGGGCACACCGGCATATAAATAAATCTCATGTGTGTGTGTCGGTGTGTGTGATATGCGACCCCGCCTCCACCACCATCCTCGCCCCCGACCGGGCTTTTATTCTCTCAAGGTGACAGAGTTAAGGCCAAAGCCGATTATTAGCTTCCCTCAGAGCAGGTCAGAGCAGCCTGAGGGACACGCTTAGCATGTGGTGGAGCCGATCGACGGGTCAGTTATCACGGTACAGTTGTGTCAGACCTGCATATCACCGGGTCACATCTACAGGGAGAACAGGACAAATCCACGTTTAATATACAACACGCCGGGGACAGCGGATCATGTCGAGCACGTCCGAGAAGGCAGAGTGCGCTTCCCCCGAGATTCGGGAAAAGATTATTTATTAATGCTCAATTTATACGTGCTTGGATTATTTTTGTTCTAAAAGGGATCATTTTTAAAAAAAAGAAAATGCATTTTAAATCCCAGATCAAGCGTGATCGAGTCGCAACTGGTAGACTGACTGGTGTGGAGTCGGTAATTTGGTCGTTGATAAGCAGTCGAGTTGAAGAATCTTCAGTAAGATTCTTGCTTTCTCCTGGTCAGGGTCGTAGTGTAAGTGAAGCCTATCCCTGGATGTGCACTTGTTCGTGCCTACTGTCAAGTGGGAGGAAACCAGAGAACCCAGAGGAAACCCAGACGGAAACGACAACGCTGGATGCTGCACCACCGTGCCACCCACTGAGACACACAGACACACAGACACACACACACATGGCCAGTAAAAGATTTTTGAACATTGTGTATTAACATTAAACATTCTCTACAATCGCATTTGTGGAACATATATGAAGCTTGCGTAAAAATCACAGGAAAATAGATGGGTCACGTGAGAAATCACGTGAAAAATTAATCGTGGGGGGGGAAATGCATGGGTGGGGGGGGGTAAATGAATCTTATGGAAATAAATGAATCGTGAAAAAGTCACAAATGAAAGTGAATGAATCTTGAAGAATCGTATGAAAATAAACGAATCTCCAGAATAGACGAATCACTAAAAAAAAAAACCCCACGTGAAAACGAATGGATCACGTGAACGATGAAATGCGAAATAAATGAAAAAATGAAAAAAAGCATGTCAAAATGAACGTTTGAAAACGGAAATAAATGAATCTTTTGTAAAAAAAAAAAAAAAATATCGTGAAAAATTTAAATTATGCGGAAAAACAAAAAAAAAACGTGAAAAATCACGCGGAAACGGACGAATCGTGAAAAAACTCGCGTGTGAAAGTAAACGAAAATAAATCAGAACACGTGCCCTACATGTCAAAGATTAAACATGTGACGTGTCTAACAAACACGTGTAAATTGCAGCCGTGAACTCGGTGGAACGTTGCTGTTAGCGGGACTTCACACACACGGTGGGAGGGAGAACGTGGGAGGGGTTGGACGAAGGGCCGAGTGCAGTGAGGAGCTCTTCAAATTCTTCCCTCTCTTTCGACTCGGATGATCAGAGGAGAGGGGCATTGCGGAAAGAAAAAAAAAAAAGCGCATGCCGGTTCTCCTTCGACACGCGGCGCTAGGTTTTAATTTAGTGAAGCTACTCGGCCCACGCCTGCACCCCTTCTCCACGCACGTGGCCACAATTAGCAGCCAGGCCCTCCGTCGGGGGAAGAAGGGTGGAAGAAATCCTTTCCTAAGCCTCTCTAAATCAGACGAGGACGCCTCCTCAGCATGCATGGCTACTCCGGCTAGCCTAGCTAACGGATATGATGCATTTGATCCCATATTGAGGAGCTGGCAGGACGACAGGGGCAGAGGATATGAGTGTTCATGCGCTTTTACTACATCATAGAGCGAAGGGGGGGGGGGTAAAAATGGAAATATGGAATGAATGTTTTTCTTTCTCTTGGTCACGCTTCGCACTGGGGGCGCAAAGCCCCGGATCAGTCCGGAAAGCCATGTCCGGCGGCTAATCGAATCCGCATATTAGCCTGCACGCCGCGGAAAACCAGACCAGAGAAAGTTTGCGGTTTGACACTTCGCGACTTCAGTATTATACGGGTCTGTCTGGAAATCTGGAAAATGATTTAACGGCGTAAACGTCGTCACTTTATTCTGCGGTGTTAGTTTGTATTTTGCAGGTGAAAAAAAAAACGAAAAAAAAAAAAAAACGTAAAAACTTAGTTTCATCCACAGCCGTACGCGATGAACGCAGAGACAGCCTGGACCAATCAGAACGCACGTTCTCGTTACGCTCTGACAGAAAACACCACCAGTACAGTAACTTTTAAACGTAACTTTTAGCTTCTACATTTGCTCCATGGAAATGGTTTTGGACCTCGGTTCCACACGGACGTTCTCGCTGTGGTTGCTGGGACGACGGTTGCAGCGATGGCCTTGGGACTGCGATTACCACACGCAGTTTTACACTCGGGTCTCCTTTAGTGAACAGTGGACTAGTTCAACAAAACAGACTTCATATAAAACCCATAATGAACGTTCCTTTACTTCCACACTATCCGTCGTTACCCAGATGAGGACGGTTTCCCTTCTGAGTCTGGTTCCTCTCGATGTTTCTTCCTCATATCATCTCAGGGAGTTTTCCCTCGACACCGTCACCACCGGCTCGCCCAATAGGGATAAATCCACACACTTAAAATCCGTATCCTGTGTTTATACATTTCTGTAAAGCTGCTTTGAGACAACGTCCATTGTTAAACGCGCTATACAAATAAAATTGGAAATACTAATCAAATTAGTGCGCCAGAACTAACTCTTGTATAATGTGTTTTATACCATGGTCTGTCTGAATACTCGATTCTGATTGGCTGGAAGGTGTGCGTTCGAACAGTATGACGCACAAGTAGTTCCAGTCAGTTTAATCACCGTTCTAAATGAATGTGCTGCCTATAAACTGTAACCATAGTAACCACAGGTAATTCACACACACACAATCTCTCTCTCTCTCTCGCTCGCTAATAACTATTTATTATAATTCATTCAAATAAACGTAATCCTATCACACTACTATCTCTGTATGATTCAGAGCGGGCAGAATTCTCGATCTAACGACCCGTATATAAAATAACTAACGAGAATGAATCCGTTATTGTTCTCTTTTCAGAGGGATGATCCACGGCTAGTGTGCGTTACACGATTTTAATGCAGTCCGCGTCACGTCAGGGGGTTCTTTGCCTCCATGTCGTGCGTTAAAATCGTGTAATGCACAGCTAGCCGTGGATTATCCCTTACTTGATAAATATATTTAGTTGTTTGACAATGAGTAAAGCGCACCTATTATGGTTTTGAAACGTGCGTCATTTTGTTTTAAAGGTCTCATACCATATATTTACACACATCCGAGGTCAAAAAACACTTTCATTTAAACTGCAGCGTTATCTTTTCCCCCCGAGTGTCACAAACGACTCGTTCAATGATCCGTTCTAAAGGATTCGTTCTAAACTCCTCCTCTCAGAGAGCACACTCTGCTCTGATTGGTCAGACGTCCCAGTCTGTCGTGATTGGTCTACCGTCTGTCAGCGAGCAGCCGATGAAGACCAGAGGCGGGGCTTTTTATTACAAACCCTTCGTAGGTTAGTACAGGAAGTAAAGTCACTAGGAATCACTAACGACTCGTTCAGAATCGGTTGCTTCTTTCGGGAGTCGATAACTCCTGTTTGTCGCGCGCTTCGATTTTTGAAACTCCGCAGACGTTTTTACGTTCACTAACAGTTACGGATATAACGCACTACACGAAAGGTCATATCTGAAAAAGCCTAATAGGTGCACTTTAATGTAAAACAGAAAACTCCGCCAGTGATTGCAGCTTTATTTTGTTCAAAATGACACAACATTTTCTCAATCTGTTTATTATTACGGTCATGCGGACAAAAACCTTCCCGTGTAAATTGTTACTATAGAAATGATTAATATCACAATCAGATAGAGCCTTACAGATCCGAACAGTACTTTTAATTGTCTCGATAATGTCAACTTTGAAACGAAGCTAGTTGTAAATTTCATTATTTGACAGTCTTGCTAGCTGGACAGTCAAAACGTCGGCGTAACTCAAAACAGCTTTTCACCCAAAACGAAGAACATGACGTTTTACACGTTTCTACACCTGCTCCTGAAAGCAGTATGCACTTATTTAAGCGAGATGCTATATTAGCATTTGAAGTGCGCCATGCAAATGAGAAGCTCACACATGTTACGACAAGCTGCGATTCCACACCGCCAATTAAGGCTCTCCTGGCAGTGCGCGTGAACGCTTTCATTAGAGGAGATAATATTGCAGAGGGAAATGATAAGCAATCATTATGATGAATGTGCGGACATTACGGGGCCACGTTAATGAGGTGTAAATGATCTCATTATTTTGTTTGAAAGAGTGGAGATTAGATGAAAGTGGAGTGGACAGTGCTCGAGCATGTTCAGACAACTCGCTGCTAATTAGGAGCCAATCTTCAGGAGCCAATGAGGCGCAACCTTTTGGTAAACAATTACGCCTTCGTAGCTCAGGGCGACGCAGACAGGAACAGACAGATGATGGCGTGGAGTTGCCGGGTGGAATCTATTCACGGACGGGTTTCTTTCCGAAAATCGATGCATCTGGGAATGGAGTGATGGTTCCTACACGCCACTCTGATGAAGCTAGCGTACGAGTATGGTGGGAGGTTACTGTACTACAAGATGAAGCTCTGTCAGCTCTAAACTCAGCAGGGTTGGGGGTTCAAGAGTAAATCGCTTGTATTACAATATCTGCCGGAATTTAGCTGCAGATCGAACCCTGGATTCGACAGATCGAAAGCCAATCAAGAAATAGAAATAAAATAAAATGCTGAAAGAAAATTCCAGAAAAATATCCTGTATAACATGTTTGAGTTTCCAACTATGTGTACGGTGTTTTTTCTTTCTTTCTTTCTTTCTTTCTTTCTTTCTTTCTTTTTTTAAAGCTCCAGGAAGAAACATAAAGTACACTATGCCTTTTCTCTCTCTCTTCCTCTCTTTCTCAAGACATTAAACCGTTTCATTCTCTTAATGTCACACTCGTCGATATGTTACATTAGCTATGTTTCCGTCCATGTTTTCCATCCAAGTGTAACTTACGCGAAAAATCGGAAAGTCGGAATTTGTTTGGAATTTGCGGATAAAGCAATGTTTCCGTCCCGTCCCGTCCCGTGTGTTCAAGAGAACAAAATCGTCCCTTCCGGGGGAAACTGGCGCGTCTGGCTCTCATGATCCGTCTAGACAGAGTCACATGACTTTTTCGAGGAATTTATTCGGTAAATGTGTTTCCATCATTGTTTATGCGCGTGTCCTCTTATCGAATAATAAAAAATAAATAAATAATGAATTCATTTCGGAGATTTTATTCGGTGTTTCCACGCGGCGTTTTATTTTTATTTAATGCGGTATCCCAAAATTTGTCTGAAAACCTGCGGATAGAAACGTAGCTATTGATTATGTTTCCATTTCTCATTTAATTGAACATTTTTAAAAAAAAAAAAGATTATTTTTTTCCTTTTGAAATGAATTGCAAGATCTTTGAATGAACTTGACTACGTCGATAAAATTAAGTAAGAAAACATTTTTAATCCGTTGTAATTGCCATTAGATTATGTCGAGCGTCCAAAGTCGCTGTAGAAACGATAAAGTATCAGAACGAGACACTAATACAAACTCAGCACCTTCTGACCAATCAGATTCAAGAATCTTCACACATGCATTCGAATTTTCATCCTCGTCCTCCGTCCATCGTTTGACTGTATATTCCGTAGACTCCATATTTGTTTTACCACAAGCCAATCAAATTCTACATGATACAATCGAAACCCCGCCCACTTAAACACAAGACGTGTCAGGCACTCTGCTCTAAGGAATCGCGAGCGTCGCCGATACGCAGGTGTACGTTCCTTTTTAGGATTGTTTACACGTCTACTTCTGGTATAGAATCTATCGTACGACGGAAACGTAATTAGCGAAGCCTGTTTGATTGTCGCTACACGTAACATCGGCGATAACCTCAGCAGGAAGAAGCGCTCTCTCCGCTCTCTCCGCTCTCTCCACTGTCTCCGCTATGGCTCTGTAATTCTAAACAGCAACAAATATGCAAAAAGTTCTTCCTCGGCGTAACGTATTTCCAAAAGAATATTACGTTGTCTTTTAGCATTCCAAAGTCTCAGTCTTGCTAATCTTGGAATGCTAAATTCTTCGGAAAAAATATGTCGCTACGGGGGGAAAAAAAAAGAAAAAACAAATTCGAAAGGGTTTCAGAAGAATTCGCGTCATCTCTCATCGTTTCTAGCTAAAAAAATCTCAGACGTAAAAGTGAAAAGACGACGGAAATATCTGCGTTTTGTTGAAAAGCGGTGACAGTACAGTGATAGAATCACGAAACAAAGACGTCCCACTTAAGAGTCCTGGCATGCGCACGTGGCTTTTGTTATCCATCGGGCTTTGAAAAACGAACGGGGCCAAAGATAATGGGGACGGGGTTTTCATTCATTTTCATTCAGTCTCTCGATTCTAACCGCCATGGATACCTTTTGTTTCCGATAAAATAAACCGCTGCCGTCAAAACGCCTTGTCAGAACGATATTTTTGACCTGACAGCGTAGTAAAAGAAGAAGAAGAAAAAAAGTACAATTAACACGATATCCGAAAAGCACTCTGACCTGCGGAATTGTGAACGTCGCCGATGCGCAGGTGTAAGTTCCACTTGTTGTTTTTTTTTCTCCCCGGATTGTTTACCCGTCTGTTGATGGTATAGATGTTTTCGTTCGACAGATGTGTAATTTGCGAAAGCTAGCGTTTGATTGTCGCCACACGTCGCCATGAACTCGTCCAGGATTACGTCGTCATGCCTCCGCTATGAGTGTATCGATAAAACTCGTCTGAGTGACGCGGCGTGTCTTTGAGAGAGCACTGCAATTAAGGGTGTCATATTGATGAAGGGCCGGGCCACGTTTCAAATGCATGCACACAAACACACGTGAGAACACGTATACACACACACAATAAGACGGAAAATGAAAAGCGGGTAGCAGAACGCTTAAGATTGACCAGACTTTTCATGCTCTCTCTCTCTCTCTCTCTCTCTTCCTGACCACACACACACACGTAATTGATTTCCCCGTTTGTCCGACAGATTCTCAGATTATACGAATAAAAGCGTTTCTCTAATCCGTCCGTCACTCCTGTTGTACTTTATCGATGATTGATAACGCTAAACTCAAAACCATATTTAAGTGTCAGGAGTGTCAATATTTTGACGCCGGCTGAAGGTGACCCTCGGCCTCGCCGTGTTTGCAGTGTGTGCACGTGCTGGGCTTTGGAGGTAAATTTGTAAGGGGCCGCTTATGTGGCGAGGCTATTATGGATTTGCTATCTGGGCCTGAAGTGTTGGCTGCTGATTATGTGATTAAATCAATAATCATTTCTCTCCAGTTTCCTCAGCGCCTCCGTTTCATCCCCCTTCTTCCTGTGTAGTTGAGCGGAACGGCCTGGTGAACACACAAACACACACACACACACACACACCAAACTCATGAACACGTACATACACGTATGTGTATGCTTTCTAAACGCAACAGCAAAAATCTCTGTAATATTTCTAAGCATCACTGCTGTGTGTGTGTGTGTGTGTGTGTGTGTGTGTGTAAATTTTTATTCTTTATGATTAATTTAATCTATTGGTCCCTTTTTTAAAATTATTTTTGAAATGCTTATTTATATAAAACCTTATGGAGCGTATGGTCTCATGGAGCACTAGGTTGAATTAAAGATGCTGAGGCAAGATTATATAAAGAGAAACAATGGCACAGAAGACAAAAAAATAAAAATAAATAAAAAATAAAACCCAAATTCCAATGCGTGAAAAATGTACATCGTTTGACACATATCTATATTAATAATGATATACACTGTTTAGAGTATAGTAGTAATTAAAATACAAATGATTTCCAAAACTTGTTGGAAAAGACCAAATGCCGTATACGCAAAGCACGACAACATGTTTACCAGTCCTAGCTAGTTTCAACTAACTAACTACTAACTAACTAATTACTAACTAGCCTAGCTTTTTCTCTAGATTTGATTTCATTGTAGCAGTAAACTAGATGAACTAAAGTTCGGTGTAACTTTGGCGATGAGGAGGTTGAGTGGGACGTCGTCATCACGTAACGACGAATACCCCCAAAATAGACACGTCGTTATTTTTAGTTACTGTACATTGCTGGAATATTGGTAATATTTTTAATTCAACGTATATTAAAGCTCGCCAGCTTCACATCTTTAACCCCCGGTATGTTTCCCACCAACTTGCGATCTGATACAGTACGTCATGAGGTAAAAAAAAAAAAAAGAAGCAATTTCACGTCACACGTTTTCAACTTTGGAAGCTCCACTACTACGACTGAAAAACTCATCAGCATCACGTGTAAAAACGTGTGCCGGAGGATGCGAAAACGTGTACAAGGAGCCTGATTTCTTTAATAGTGGTCTCATGAGTCACACAGTATACAAACTGTGTGAATTATGTGATTATACGTGATTACATTGTCTCCATTTACTTTACCACCGCTTCATCCCTTCCGACAATAAAAGTCTGTGGGGCTCATCTCGAGTACAACTTAAGGTGAACCCTGACCAATCACAAGGCTGTTTAGGCCTCCGTCTTTTTCAGGCGAAGAAACCTAGCAACAAACGGGAACTAGCGAGCTAGCGCTAGCGCTGGGCAAACAATAACTCGCGGGCAAAAGAAAAGCTAGCGAACACAAGATAGCTAGCAAACACTGTGAGAAAAAGCTAAGTAGCGAACAAAAGCAAGCTAGGTTCCAGATGTACAAATCTAAGAAGTAAACAATTTAAGTAACGGCGTTATAATGTGTAATGTTAGCGACGTATTTGCTCTCTAACACACAGCTGATGGTTAACTAGCATCTTTGGTCTGTCTTTGGATTTTAAAAGGGTAGCTCACCATCTCGTATGCTAACTGTTCATTAGCCGTGAGCTATATTAGCACACCGTCGTGGGTTTCTCGAACACACTAACACGCTATCTGTGCATTTAATCCATGTATGAATTCATTTCAACACTAAACAGGGCTAATCACGCGTATTAGCATTGCTCATGTAATTAGAATCGATTCTTCGCTGTTGTTATGCTTTCTGACAGGTTTACCAGCTAGCCTGCACGTCGTATTGTAGAGCAAAGCGTTACACGTGGGATTTCTCTTTTTAAGATCGAACACAGTTGTTCCCTTTTGTTCTTGGTAAGTTTCGGCGATGAAAAAAATTAAAAATAAAAAAATCCCGCTAACTATCACACACGTCGGGCAGGCTTTAATGCAGGAAAGGTGGTAAAAGTATTCTTATTTTTCCCACTGCCACACACACACACACACACACACACTTAGACAGACAGACAGACACACACACACACACACACACACACGGGGGCACTCTTTGGCACGGCGCGGTGCCAACCCCTCCTCGGGAGCCACAAGTGCTCTCCTTGCCAGCGCTGCCAGGCCTTCGCTGTTGTGTCTAGACTCCAGGAAATACAAAATTACGTTTGTTTACAAGCAACAGGAACTGTGTGGAGGAGCTGCAACGCTGTTAAAATGTTTTTCCCAGAGCACACGCGTCTCTTTTCTGACTGCCAACAGGAACAACACATGATAGGAGTGTACATAATAAATATATAAATTCGTCGCCTGTTAAAGGAACGTTAAGGAATAATGAATTACGGCATGAACGAGAACGAAATGGAGATTTCGGTCTCGCTTTCATTATTCGTTATAGTACGCAAGGACGATTTAAGAGTTTAGATCGTTCTTATGTACATTACTATAAAAACGTAGACAAATATATATATATATATATATATATATATATATATATATATATATATATATATATATATAAAATTTGAATACATCATAGATTTTGCGACCAGCCTTTGCCTTTAAATTCATAATTTCAGTTCATTATGGTGTAGATTTTCATTTTAAAAATTGCCTCGCAGGTCATTTGTGCATCTTAGAGAAACTTTATTTCTTTTCTTCTTTTTTTTTGTTCTGGAAACATCTCGCACGTTCACGTCGGAGATTTGAAAAACGGAATTAATATTTTAATTTCTTTAATCACATTTCAATTTCCTCAAAAAAGTTTGTTTTTAGGGAAAATGCATAAATTTCCTCAAAAAATATCCATGCAAGACAATATTTCTATACAAGACGTCCGCCCCGGCTCGGTTTCTCAGTCTCTTTTGGATTCATGTCATTATTTCTCATAAGATTTAATTGTTGATTTATTCTTTTAATTGATATCTACTTTTTTTAAAATTGATATATTGGGAGCATTTTATATTTATTTTGTATTTTTTTTCTATGTCCAGCATACAAGATACAAGAGGCACAGAGTTTGTGTGGTTATGTAAAGTGTGCAGAAAAAAAAAACAGTAATAAAAATAAAATATAAAATAAAAAGCATGCACGATGAGCAGCTTGAGTGAGCCGATTAAGTTCTGTTATTTAGTTTATCATCACATTAGTAGGAATTCAAGCAAACAATATGTTTTTTTCCTTCTATGTGGCTTCATGTTTAAAACTGTTATTTCCCCGGTCACCGGAACCTTCCATCAAATCCGCCTTCGATATTTTTCCGCAATATGACCCCTACGTTCCGACTCCTTCGTTCCACTTTTGGTTGTATGAAACTTTTAAAACAATTCCTCTGAAATCTTAAAATGCTCTGCAGGTTATATGTGTGTGTGTGTGTGTGTGTGTGTATACGTATACGTGTCGGTGCGTTAGCTCCGCCGAGAATCCCTTGGCTCTCTCCCTTAAATCCATACCCAATAAAAATCAGCGCCATGTCGAAAAACAAAAGCGAGGCCTAAACATCTGTAAAACATCGATCCCTGCAGATTGCGACTGCGCCGCGGCCTGCTCGCATATCTAATGAGAAAAGAAATCATTTTTGATTAATTAAGCCAAAAACAGGGGGACGGTTGAGGGCTCAGTAGGGGGAGGAGGAGGCGAGGACACACGCTCGCCTCGGCGGCTTTGATCAGAAGGACATATTGGTCAGGCGTCCCTGCTGATTCGTGCCTTACCGTCTCAGTGGGGTACGTGTTTACCCAACAGGCGAATAAAACAGAGCCAAGGTTGAGCTCCACACACACACACACACACAAACACACACACGCATACAAACTCGCCCACACATGCAGCACAGGCTGATAACGCTATACAGAGAGGCACGGTAAAGCCGTTACTGTATGAATCCTTTCCAAAACTGCTCTTTGAGATGAATCGATATAAGATATAAGAAAAAAAACTACAGGTTTGAATTTCTCTATACCACTCATTACAAAAAAAAAACAACAAAACAAAAAACCCAAATCTATTAATACCACAGTATTACTGTTGATTGTGTTTTGCTTACTTTTCTATAACAGCAGCTCTGACAGGAGTTCCGGTTTTTGCTATTTAACAGAGGAAATCTGAGAGAAAGGAAAGATTTAGACTTTATGGTGCTGTAACGTAAGTGATAACAGGAACTAACTTGTTTCGTGGACGTTAAACGTGACCGTAAATGGATTCAAAGTACTACAGTACGTGTCGTTTTTAAGAAAAGTACATTCATAAATAAATGGTTGGCAAGTTGCTGTAGTACAAGAGGAATAAAACACGTCCGGACGTCACGTTACAGCAAACTATTCATCTTCAAGGCAGCACTAAGCTCCACTTGTTGTTGATTATCTCCCTGTAATAGCACATCAAAGGTTTTCTTCCTTTCATATTAAAATAAACGTTCGTCTTAATTCCTCTTAATCCCTTTCAACGTTCATTATAGTGCCTGGTATGTCCCGACACAACCTTTACTTTACTTTTACGGATATTTTGTTTAAATCCATGGCGTATAATCCCAATTAAATCCATTTCAGTTCCGTTACAAAATGTGGAAAAGTTCAAGGGTGGAGGGGGGGGTAAATACTTCTGCAAGGATGCATTGTATGAATCCTGTTCATTCTCATATCCTGATTTATTTATGATAAAAGATAGTATGTGATAATTAGTAGTGTGGGAGAACATATTAGTACGAGATGATGGTGAGTGTGTTGAGCAGTGTGTAAGGTTTGGATACGCATGCTTTAGTTAGGTGGATTTGGCAACCCAGGTTGTGTTGTCGATATAGAACACCACATTTGGGCTGGTTTAAAGCCAGACATAATAAAAATACTGAGTGTTTACTCAAACACTGTCTGATTAAGACCCTTACAGACCATGAAAAAACATTCACACACATACACACACACACACACACACACACCTACACCCCTTACTCACACACTGTACTGTCTTTTCACACAATACACACCACAGATCAAACATACAAACACACTTTCAGGAGTCTTGCTCATTCCTGGCGTCTGAGCCATATCTGAGTAAGCCATATGTCCTTCCGTTTTTTTTATTTTTCTGATCTGATTTTCACAAAGTCAGACAGGTTGAAACCTGGAGAGCGTGGGAATCTTCTCAACTCTTTGTCGTTTTATTTTCTCGTGCCCGGTTTATGAGCCGGTTGACATGTCATGAGCCATTAAGCTCACGTTATTACTGCCTGTGTGTGTGTGTGTGTGTGTGTGTGTGTGAAGGCCCTCACACTCACAGACATTGGCTCTTTGTTTCTTTTGCTCACCATCAGCTCCCGGATTTGTCACCATGGACGCGTTTCCCAGAATGCACCGAGACCCCTCGTTAGCTCACAGTCGCTGATTGCCGTGCACACACACACACACACACACACACACACACACACACTAATCTTTTTGTTGCACTCATGTTGTCATCATTGCCATTATTTACTTTAACAGAATAATTATTCAGTGAATAAATATGGAACTATTTATTAATGTATAATTTTTTTTAAAATAAAGTAAGGTTTTTACTTTTTAAATATAGTTTGTAATTAGTGTGTAATTACCCCCCTCCTCCACCCCCCACCCAAAAAAAAACCCTTAATAAAAAAACCTCTGACATATACATTTCGAACATAAATGTAGCTCATGTGTATAACATACAACGCACACACACACACACACACACACACACACACAAATATTTGCCAACACTTTCATATTTACTGTGTTTTAAGTCTGAACACATTCATCTCACATTATAAAACATTCCTACACCATTACACACTATTTACACGTATACTATACGTATACATGCGTTACACTTTATATATCCGTCTTCATAATGCATTATGAATAGTTAACGCGATGCACTGTAAGTGATGGTTTATCACCGATACACAAGAAACTACACACACCTTCGTGTTGTGAGCCCTGCCTTGATTTTTTTTAAATTAAAGAATTCATTATTCCAGAGAGATGATCAGGAAATCAAGTTTAAAAACCTTTACTGCTTCTTAAATAAATAAATAAATAAATAAATAAATGAATGAATGAATAAATAAAAAAAGATCACTTGTGTCTATAGTTAAACATGGATCAAACAATAAAGGTGGCTGTGAAATGTATAAATATATAATTATGAACGCATTATAAGACGATTATGACTGGTATTCATAACTCATTAAACATATGCATATGGCCTTCATGGAAAAAGAAAAGAATTTTAAAAAAAAATGTTTTCATTTCATGTTTTTAAGTGTGTGTGTGTGTATATATATATATATATATATATATATATATATATATATATATATATATATATATTTAATCCAGTTAAATCCATACAGATGTATAAGAGCTCATTTGAGCAGCTATTCATACATTAATAATATTTGTATTTATATAATTTACATATATATATATATATATATATATATATATATATATATATATATATATATATATATATATATATATGTATATATATATGGCGACTGGAGACAATATTACATTTTGTAAAAATTTGTAAATAGTTTTTTCGCTTTTGAAAAGTGACAAATTTGCAGTTGTGAAACCAAAAAAAAAAAAAAAAGAAAAAAAAAAAAGAAAGAAACACATCTTGACGTCTAATTTCATTATTTAGACTCTTTATTTATTGATGTATGTATGTATGTATTTATTTATTTATTTATCGTCTTTTTACTTTACTTCTGGACTTTACTTTAATCCTGCCGTCGTATTTTACCTTATCTTTTCATAAAGTAGAACTTTATGCATAATAAAATATAATATGAGTAAAAATGACCTTTCCTGAAGTATGATTTTATATTTTTAACCTTAAACAGTTTCACACATTACTACCTTCACTCCACTTACAGTACGTTCGCTGCGCTGTCTACGTTACTGTACGCCACGTCTCCACACTCATTTACACACGCCATGTCTTTTCATACCTGACTGTCTATTCCACTCGCACGGCTGCTAACATGCCATTCGTACGTGTCACTTGCACTGCCACACCTACCTCACCCCCTTGTCTCTTTGCACTTTACACTTAATGCGACTTGCTGTTTTGCACTTCTGGTTAAGTTCCTCGCTGCATTTCTCTGGCTTTGTATCTGCTCAATGTCAATAAAGTTGAACCTAATCTAATCTAATGTAATCTAATCTTTCGACTTCCATTTCCAACGAAAGAAAACACAAAAATCGTGAGAATTTTTGCATTATTTTTTTCTTGACTATATTCCTGCCTAGGGAAAGAGAAGTCTGGCGCGTTAGGGCACCGTGAGGCATTTCTATTTACCACCTTTTTATAAATCCTTCTTTTAAGGACATCTGATGAGAAGCAGATGAACACATGTATCAATTATGCATGCATCCATCTTTTATACTGTTAATTAGACGAGGTTTTTATACCAAGGAGGAGCAGATAAAGCATTTTATGATAAATTGAATGCCGGAAGCTTCCCTGCGGATTGGACGAGGTAACCGTGTATCATTAGTTTGCTCACAGGGCAAAATCCTATAAATGCGCTTGACTCATCTGTGTTCCTTTTAATATGATTCATCACTTGATCTGAAGCTCTGTAACAATGTGCTTATGGAGAAAGACGACTCAGGTCTGAGCTTATGATAATAAACTGGTCAATACAGCAGTGACGTGACCAGGATTTCAATACCTAGATATTGACCCGTCTATGGACGAAAAGTAAACATATTCCCCAAAAAATTGATCCGTAAGAAAATTCCGACACGCTCCCTTGGAATAACGCTCAGTTTAAGTGTCACGGTGTGATGATTAACGTTTAAGAATCCGTGTAAATGTTTATTTTGTTGCTTCAAAAGTTACCCATGTTAGCTTGTACGTGTATTGTTTTATATTACGCAAAAAAATAAAAAAAAATAAATTACGAGCTAAATTAGCTAACGATTTATTTTTCTGCAAACCGACATTACCTAGCCTGTTAGATTCAGTTATTTGACTATTTATTTAATGAAACGTATTCTTATTGCTTTATAAATGGCTGACATTAGTTTCCACATGTATTGTTTAATGTTAATCAAAGGATTACTAGCTAAATTAGCTAGCCTAAGACACCCCCCTTTCCACAAACAATACCTACCTAGCTTCTTTAAACTACTAGATTCGATTATTTGACAAATTTAAGCAGGAAGTGTGATTTAGTCATATTGGAAGAAGTTTAATTTGCTTTAAAAAAAAAAAAGTCTGACTTTAGCTTGCACATGTATTGATTTACATCACTCAGCGGATTACTAGCTAAATCAGCTAGGCAGTTCTTCTCTGCAAACGTTAGCCTGCTCGATTTGATTGACTATATTTCTTTTATTACAATTAAGCAAGAAACGTGTCCTAGTCCTATTAGAAATAAGTGACATTTGGGGGACATGATGGGGAACCCTTAACGATTCTACACGTTTCTCTTTTAAAGAAAGGGCTCCAAGGAGAACCCTTTTTACAAAGCTAAGAAGTGTATAAAAAAAAAAAAAACTTTTAGAAGAAAAAAAAAAAGGTTAAATCTAGAATTTTAAATGGTTTATTGGTTCGTCCATTATGGGGTACCTCGAAGGTTTTTTGAGAACCCTTCAACAGTATCTGCGGAAGCTAAGCTTAGCTGTATTGGGAAAAAGTCAGTGTTGTAGCCAAAATTTTACGAATATATAAGAAACTTCACGCTTAGAAAAAAAAAAAAAAGGTTAAATCTAGAACCTTAATTGTTTCCTTAGTGTCTGCATTATGGTGGAACCCAGTTTCAGCTAGAACTCTACGACACAGTGCTTCCTTTTTAAGAAGAAGCCTTAACTATCTTCACGTATATAAGAAAGTACACTCTTAGAAAAAGAAAAGAAAAAAAAAAGACCAAATCTAGAAGGATAAAAGGTTCCTTGGTTACCCTGAAAGGTATTCATATAGAACCTTACGACTGAAGTAGAACTCTTGTAAGAATCTAAGATCTCTTGATTGATTTCGAAGAACTCAAATCGACTGCATTTGGTTTGACCATTATAGAGGAACTCTTAAAGGTTTTCCGGTTTCCTTTTAATTTAAGAAGCAGAACCCAATAAGGACGCCAAGGACCCTAATCTATCCGAAGGACCCTCGAGGAACCCTTTTTTCTAAAAAGAATTGTGAAAAAACCTGGTTTAAAAGCAATCAAAATGAATGCAATTCTATGGAGGGGGCGCATACTTTCAGGACGGTGGTGCACATTCTGTTGTCCGTCTAGGTTCCTAATACGGTTATGGTTAAGGCACTTTTGGTGGTTTTAGCAGCGCAGCAATGCTAACCTTTGACGTCTCACAGCTCTGTGATCACTTCGGATAAAAATGTCGGTAATAACAGTAATCATAACAATTTATTTTATTTCTACGCTGACGTTTTCACACTCAAGTGCATTTGGACTCGAAAGCTGTACTCAAGTGTTATCTTTACGAGGTAGGTCATAAATGTATGCTTTAATTTCAAACTCCTGGAAAACAGGATGTATCCACTGAACCCACACACACACACACACACACACACACATCGCACAGAAATTCCCTTGATGAATGTGTCTTGTGAATCACTAAGTTCCATGGCAACACGGGCGCCATGCCACGGCTTTGAGAGGCTCTACGGGGCGACGTGAAAGGGTATTTTCACAAGGTCCGGATCCCACCGCTACATCACATCCTGGGCCTGGAGTTACACACACACACACACACACACATACATTTTGTGTGTGTGGCCTTATCTGCGTGTGGGACATTTTTCCTTTAAATCCACACTTTTCTCTTCTCTCTATAAGATGGCGCCGGACGCCGAGTCCATACTCCGTGCTCCGTAACCGCTCTCCGGGGTTTTATAACCCGAGAAGCTGTTGGCACGGCAACGATATAACAATATACGATATCTGAAGGGAAGAAACAGTAGCTGGATTACAAGGATGATGCACTTTGAGAATCAGATCCCAATTATTCCAGGACTCGACTCGTTTCATCAAGGGCAAAGTGTTTCCAGATATCTCTTACATCAAAACAGCTGATTTCACTAAGGAAAAAAACAAAACCAAACAATCCCTACTTTGTTAAAAAAGGTGGGTTTGATTGAAATCAGGTGGTGCCAGGGAAGGCTGAAATACACACGGGCACAATCCTTAATGGATGATACTGACGCTGAGGAATCTCTGAAAACCATTATAGGAGAGATTTGAATATCTTTACATATTCCAAGAATAACAAAACAAACAAACAAACAAACAAACAACAACAGGAGGAGGAGCTGTTAAACAAAGCACTGCTTGTGGCGCTCCCTATTCCCTACAAAATGCATTACGGGTCCATCATCCGGTTGCTAACCTATTGCAGTGCATTGTGGGATTTCACAAGTGCCCTGGATATCCTACACTAAGCTATCAAATTGATAAATGAACAAAACCTGCTATATAGGGTGTGGTTTAATCCGTAGACATTTAGATCAGAGCGCTAAATCGGTGATAGACTGAGGTCCAGTCGTGCGTCCTCTCCAAAAGTAAGTGCCCCATATACGTAGACGAGTATCGGTTTTCCAATCACTTTTTAAAGCTCTGTTTCTTTAAGAAACATGATCGAATCGAGCGCTTGTTTTATGCGGCGTACGACATCTGATGCATCGTAATACGACGCATGTTTTCATTTGAAAATCGGAATTTAAGACCCGAAGCTTTACCATCTGACATCCGAGTCCGTAATTCGCCACGTCCTCATAAATTACACTTGTAAATTCCGTCTGCCGACAACACTGAATTGTTTTTTCCCCCCTCGAAAACACGACATAGTTGGCTCACATGCCCGCTTTAACCCCTTAAACACCCGGGGTTCAGATTTACAGTTCTGACTTTTAACACGTTTTCTCTTAGTGTTGCTCTAGTTGGCGAATAATACGCTTTAAGATTCTTTAGCTAGCTAGCTGACTTGGTTAATAACGATTCACGGAGAACCTGACTATAAATGCACACGCTAACATCAGTTTCTCTCGTACCGCACCATTTTCTCTGACAGTTCCGGCTGTAAGGTAAATCACAGGTTTACGTTAATGCGCTCGTTCTAACATGTTACCGTTTCTATGGAAACAACGTACGCAGGGACATGTATGGTGGATGCTTTGCCGAATCTGCTTATCATTGTATTATTATTATTATTATTACTATTATGTTCACCATCACTGTAATCAACTGATATGGTGAAGTTCTAAAGTGAGGAACCATTTATTAAACATTTATTGAAGGAGTCTCCAGTGTCAGCACTGGACGTTTTCCCTTCTCAGGACTCAATGCTTTGCTTCTCGAACATCACGAGCTGAACTCGTTTGTCCGGTTAATTTAACCGGTAAGAGCTGCTGTAACTTAACTGACAACAGGAACTCGTTTCGTAGACGTTCCATAACGTGAAATGCAACTAGAAACGGTTAGAACGTACGGAAAGTGTCATTGTTGACAAATCGCTGTGGTGTAAAAGGAATAAAACACTTTACACTAAGCCTTACAGCAAAATTTGCGAAATGAGTAAATGTAAATGTAAAATATTCGTTTCAGAAAGTAAGAGAAAATATGTACGGGGGTCAAACTTTCGGCAGAGTAAATATTCAAATGACGGAGTTGCCGTATAAAACCTTGAAAACGATGGATCTTGATTCATTTATTAACATGTGATCTATACTTCTATTTGAGTTTTTGCATAGAAAAGAACCGAACTGAATTATTGTTACGTGTTCACCGGAAAACGATAAGATTTAAAACCTTACGTCCGTTCTCTTATCATAGTTTTCACGTATTCTTATTTTATTTATACGTAGTAATGAAGTGTGTATGTATCCACATGGCCGGATGTCCTAATGTTTATCCATGCTGCCACAAGGAAAGCGGTAAAAACACTTCATAACAGAGTAAACTGCAGTGCTGTCAGTGCTAAAATACATCAAAACTCACGCCGTGAATCACACAGAGTTGCCCGTCAAGGACATGTGACTGTAACAGGCCTCAGAGGAGGCGTGTATCAAATCTCAGTGATTAGCATGGAGAAGTACGTTTGTGACAGCGATATAATTGAGTGTCACTCACCAACAGGTACGCTCGGATCAGACGGCTCGTCCAGCAAATCTGGCCACTTTAAATTCCGAATAAGTCGCGTCGGGCCTTCCCGAACTCCTCTCCGAACTGTAAAGACAGAGAGAGAGAGAGAGAGAAAAAAAAAAGCACGCTATAAATAATACATCTCCATTACAGCGAGCAATGACTGAAAGGAAAGCCTCAAAATCCGAACATAGTAGCCTGGCGTCTTTCTCTCAGCGTCTCTCAGCTCGGCCATCTGCTTTCTCATGCGTCTACGCTTTCATAGCGCTGCGTCTTATCAGGACACCTCTGCCCCCGTCCCCTTTTCTGTTTCCCAACGCCGTTACCGTCCCCAATAGTGCGCAGACAGGGCCGAGTATTGTGGGGTGGAAAATACCTGAGCGCGCGTTTCCCCCCCGAGACGAAAGCGCAGAACGTTGTCTAAACAGGATCTGGATGGTTCCTGTTGCTCCTTGGAGCTTGTTGAGTAAATGCTGCCTTTAAGATGGGTCCCTTCTGGGGCTCCAATTAACATCCGTGAACGTTTAGCCACAGGAATTAGTCACCACAGTGGCGTGAGGCTTTGATGTTTTGCAAGCACTGACTCCGTGTTACAAGAACTGGGTCAGAACAAACACCGCCGATCTCTAGTATCGCGTTTGCACGCCGTTCCTGTCGGCAAGGTGTGTTATTCATAGTGCTTTTTAAAAAAAAATATATATATATTTGATTCAGTTTTCCATGTGTGAGTTCCTGTAGCCTGTCTGACCGAGACATTCTGGATAAGTCATCAGGAATACCACAAAAATGTGAAAGTCACGGACAAGGTATGACAATGCTGGCATGTTTGCTTGTTTGTTTATTTATTTATTTATTTAAACCCCAGTGCTGTTGAAGTCTTGAATGAGTTTGCTCATAAGGTGTTGATTAGTTTTCTAGAACAGCAGCTCTGACAGCAGTGCAGCCTCGAATCACAGGTTTATATTAAAGCAGTTGCTCAAATCCATCACTGTTTCTGTAGTAAACTGACTTTTGTCATTGTCTTGCTTTTCATACAACTGAAAGCTAATAATAAACACATTAAAAACAAGTTGTTGTTGAATAATAATAATAATAATAATAATAATAATAAAACTACTATAATTGTAGATATGGTGAAATTTTCGATAAGGAAACGTTTGTCTGACGCTTATGGAAGGAGTCTCCAGTGTCAGTGATTTGTAACGGTATTTATGTTTCTCTGGCAACGCGACAAGCTGAATTTTACGTCGTATCACTTTCAAGAAAAAAACGGTCAACGTTATTGTTTTCTGTTTAGTTACTTACAAAACGGTCATTGTAGGCAAACTGGCGTGGTGTAAAAGGAATAAAACGCTTCAGGACGTGCCGTTAGAGGAAAATTCCTGTTCACGGACCTGTCATTAATTAGTCTCGTAAACAGTATACCAACAAAGTGTTTTAATGCGTAGATATTGCTGCGCAGTCACGATTTTTCCGTCCTTAAATGAAAATTGCGGAATTACCCGGCTTAGCTAATAATAATCAGGAGTTTTGGGGTTGTTTTGTTTTTTTTTCGTGATTGTTGCAGCCAAAAATGCTTGTTTTCTAGAAAACTACCTGAATTGGCGAAATCGCAATTACACAAAATTGTTTTGCATGGTCTTTGACGGTGATGTTTGTTGGTAAACGAGACCTTTCGTAGCTGCACTCATGTTCGATGCACGCGTATCGAAAAGGGCTCTGGCTGAACGCGCGTTGCGATGATGTCACATGATGCGTTTTGGCCCAAATCTGCGGTGATTTCGAAAAATTGCAAGCTCCTCTGAATATTGCGGAGTTCGCTCGATTTTGCGAAATCCTGGAGGGACCGTAACACAAATTTTGCAACAAACAAACTATTGAACTCATTGTTTAAAACACTTAAACATGTACCCAGTAGTGTATATCGCTTAACTAACGACTCGAGTTTGAATCTTTTGATTAGTACCACCTTTAATTTTCTACCTAACTTCCTTCCAATGTAGTTGTAGCAGCCACAGTCTGGTATAGTCAAGTCTACCACGTGTTCATCTCAGATACATGACTCCACCGCATCTTCTCGAATTGCTTCTTGACAATTTTGACCGCAGATCCTTATTTCCCTTTTCCGCAGAAGCTCTTTCCGCCATAATAACGAGATCAAAATGAGATCAGTGAGGAGCCGTCAAAATCTAAAACGTGTTATTAGAGGATGCCAAGGATGCTTGACTTCAAAGCCTCCGAACGAGCTTCGCTAAATAAGCTGCGTTTATTTATATGAACCCATGGTGCGCACGAATAAGCGTTATGGATGAATGTTGCTGAACACGAGTCCCTGGAGGATTCGCTCGCTCATACGCAGCTGAAAAGAGACGGATGATGGTGCACTTCAAAAACCCTTGTCATTCGTCTTGCAGAGGCAGTAAGTATGGGGTGGGGTGGGGGGGGGGGGTATGGGGGAACGCAAGAAGGAATAACATCAGATTGATCCAGGCATGCTTCTACAGTGAGGACAGCGAGATGTGTCCCTTGACGACAGGGATTGACAAAAGAAAACAAAGTTCAATTAAAGAAAAAGGAAAGTGAGAGGAGGAGGAAAAAGCATTGATTGATATGAGAGCGTCTTAAAAAGGACCCCGGAGTGCAGAGAGAAGCTGCTACACGCCGACGACACAAATTCTTCAGGAAAATGGATGTTAATTGGCGTCTAGACGTTTTATTACGAGGACAGGACACAAATGTCCATCTATCCATCTTTCTCAATCACTCTTTCAATCTCTTTCTCTCGATTTACTCCCCCCGCCCGGCCCAGAAGTTTCTCTCACATACACGCATGATTTATTGATGATATCTGACCTCACGTCAGATTTTGAGCATTCAGATCCTGATCTAAAATAGATAACATCGTGAAGTACTAAACATACATTTCCATGGAGACTCCTTCGGCATATACGGAATATTATTTACAAAAAAAATAAAAATAAAAATCTATCAACACCTTCTGACCAATCAGAATCAAGAATTCAAGAATTCATTGCTGGAAAATGTAGCTAGTTATACTAGCTAGCGAACACTTTTAGCTGCCGAACTTACTGTACATGCTAACTGCTGAATTGAGTAGCGAACTAACGACTAATGTTAGTGATAAACATCATCAAAATGAATCTGATATATCTCACCAGATGGAATAAATAACTGAGAATCTGGCAATACAAATCAAGAAGCTCACTCATGCTAACCTGTGATAAATGCTAGCTACATTACTAGCAGCTTACTAGCTGGCTCATTTTAATGATGAAAATTGTGGTTGTTATGGTGTATTTTAACGTTTGACCGCTCTGAAATAAATCACTGAGAAAAATGACAAAGATTTACAACTCTGTGGGGAAAAAACACAGCTACAAATTTATCTCCGAAAAAAGTATCATGCATTTTTATAGCTCGTAGGATTTCTTTTAGAATAGGTGGGGGGATAAAAAGCTCTATCGCCATTTTCAGAAGGTTCTTAAAAGTGGCAGTGCTCAAGTTTAAAACACGTCCGTGTCCACTTGATGGATCATGCCGAGTACGCGAACTTCTTTTTTAACTTAGAAGCACACAGTACTGTTTGTCCAAAGAGGGAAGTGTGAGGAACTGAAAGAGGTTTGGAAAGCGCTAGAACGTTTCACCGAGCTCGCTCCGGCTTGGCTTGTCAGATGGCGCACACTTGTGCAAAGTGAGTTTCTGGAAATGATGCCAGGCAAAAGAGAGCAAGGAGACACACAGATTTGTTTAGCATTTACATGCTAACGTGTGCTTTTGGGGAAAGTGGGTTGAGTTGAGTCGTGAGATGGAGAAGTAACTCTCTTTGTCATGTTGTTTGTAACAGATTTTACGTACTTACTTGCGTCTTTTAAATAACACCAGGAAAGAGCTCGATTCTACTCTACGCCCGATAGTTCACTGTTGTTTTTTTTTTTTTTTTTTTAAAAAAAAAAAAGCAAAATAGTGCCATTGTTTGCGGTCGTAAAGGCTGTTATTGTGTGTGTATATATGTGTGTGTGTCACTTTTTACTGAAAAATTACAGCTCTCGCTACAATTCCTCAGCAGGGACCCCATTCTTGACCGGATTTTTTTTATCCGAGAATCACAATTATTTCACTCATGCTCTCTTTTAATTGGCATCCCTACTGTGATTAAGAAGACGCTGCGCTGTTCATAAATGTATTACAGGCAGGAAATCATTAACTTATTTCATATGGCGGGAGTGGGTGCGGGTTATTGACGTAACAACAACGCATTCGAGACGTGTTTAATTTTTGTTTGGAAGCTTTTCCATCAGACAAAACAATGCTTGGTTTTTTTTTTGTTTTTTTTGTCTTTATGATGGTTTTTTTTTTTTTTTTCACTGGTCTTACTAAGTGTTTGAGCGTCAAACTGTTAATACGAGGCTTTCCAACCGGCTAAAAAGAGCAGATTTATGACGCCCAGCGAAGGAAAACAAAAGCAACAGATGCCATCGTGAATACAGAGAGAAAAAGCGAGACGGAGTAGAGCTCGAGATAAATCAAGTGTTGTGTCAGGGGAGGGGAAAAAAAAAAAAAAACAAAACAGGAAAAGATGGCGGGTAAAAAAAAGTCAATCCGGTGGAGACGAGACAGCAAAAACGATGGACATGTGATGAAACAAAATAAGGACGAACGACAGGCGACACCGTCGAACGAGAGGCTTCCGCCGACGTTTTACAGGCGGGAGGAAAAAAGTCAGAGAATCCGACAGTTTGCACAGATGGTGACCACCCTCGGTCAACATTCAAATAAAAAAATCCGAACGATCCCCCTCGTTCCCCCTCCCATCCCAAGTCTCTTTTCCTTCTCTCTGTCTCTTTCTTTCTCTCCATGAAGCCAGCCAGAGATAAAAGGTTGGGGCGTAAAAGTGTTTAAGTAGGCAGAAGTTGTAAAAGAAAGGGGGGAGAAAGTGAATCTCCATTCAGTGAGTGCGCAATCCTTTCTGCCTTGTTGAGCTTTATTAAATTCGGTCCTTCTTTCCTCGCCGTCTGGCTTCTTTTATAAATTCCTCCTCATGCGTGGCTCCTAGATTTTTGTGCTCAAGGAATGTGGAGCCTCAGAACATTAGCGCACTAAGCATAACCTCTTATTCCGTGTCGGGAAGTCAGTCAGTAGCAGCGTGCGGGAATTTGGGAAATTAAATTAATCCACTTCTCAGGGTGGGTGAAGCAGTCGCTGTCGTTATGATCCAGTGATACAAACTCTTTCTCGCGGCCGATCTGTTTTCCTGAAGCCAAAACACAATAGCAGTTTGTCCTCTGTAAGGATAAAAGATTCATTTAATATACACAGCTCTCCGTTTGCCCTGAAAACTTGGGGGAAGGGGGTGGTTGGTGGGGAGTGTGTAAAGATTCACAAATTGAACTCTGGTTTCAATATTTACAATATGGCGGCCATTTTGTATGTCCGAAAACATAGTGGCGCTTATCCAATGCACTTCATGCTTCAGCCCCAGTGGAGGAGGCGTGTCGTTGGTGCCTGTCAGGCCAATTTGTAACTGTGTAAAATTCCTGCAAGACCATGTTGGGATTTCAATAGATGAAACTAAATCATTTTGGTCCTTTCCGTACGAAATGACTTGTCTTCTTCCATGGAATACTTTGGACTTAAAACTACTTTTCAAAAGAAAAACCTCGACTGAGCAAAGCATTTGGGTGTTCTTACCCCCTCTGTCTAACACGACATGCAAAACCTTTGCAGAAACATTAACCTAAACTGACGCCCAGATGCTCTGTTGTATGTTATTTTAAACAGCAAGAAACCACACACACACACCCACACACACACACACACACACACACACCAGACAACAGGTTTAAAAGCAGGTACGGATTCTTGATGCGCCGAGTGAAAAAGAAGCAGCGATTGATTGGAATTTAATCCTTGATTGAAGCGCATCCGTCTGAAGTCCCTCGCTCTACTTCCACTCGTGTTTTTTTTTCTTTAATGAGCTGTTCGGGAGGAAGCGCCGAGGTCTTAAATCACATCGATGGACGGGTTGGTTAGAAGACCTCGGAAAGCAGGACTAATGCTTATGAAAGACCAATCAATGGCGGGGTGGGAGAGGTGAAGAAAAGGAGCGACACTTCTCTTTTCATCTCCCACTGACCGCACCACCCTCTTTTTCCTCTCTCTTTCTTATGGGACTTCTTTTTTTTTTTTAATCGATATGTTCATCGGGCTTTTATCCGTATATCAAGGTTAGATGTGGAAAATAAATGTAAGTGGATACAAGATGAACCTCCACCAACCCAGCAGGTAAAGAGACAGATAATGTACATAGTCATTTCCTGGGACATATCTGATACAGCTGTAGTGAGAACCAATCAGGGGGCATCCTTATAAGGTGCTTGAATAACCTCAAGTGGCTCTTCTAGATTCAGTGGAGAAGCAGATATATTCCAAGGCTTTCCTCGATCATCAGGTTCTTCCCCCTATCACAGGGACTAAACCCAGCAACCCTACTCAGAAACCTCTTTTCCACCCATACTTGCAGCCACACTGCTGCTGATGCTGACCTGATCTGTTTGCCAATCTCACTCATGAATAAGATCCCAAAGTACTCCAGATTGGGCAAGGACTCTTTACACACCTGAAGGGAGTATCCCATTCTTTTTCAGGAGAGAACCATGGTCTCAGACTTGGAGGTGTTTGATGGAGGTCTGCTTCGGATGTTGGCTCAACATCTGCGAGTTGAAGCGTAGGGATCAGGTACAATGCCAGGCGAACAGCAGGCATGTCTCAGATGGACTAAAGGACATAAAGTCATACATGTAATTAGAAGTGGTTAGATTGAGTCTCCCGAGTTGGGGCAGCAGAAAAACTTTCATCCTATTATGAAATCCCAACGATTCTTGGCTGGAAGAGGGTAGATGGCTTTCCTACGTGTGTGACACTGCATCAGCCAAAGTTCGAAAAGATGGGGAGATTGCCTTCACCTTTCTGAGAGGAAGCATCTGTTTGCCTTCACCCTTCTGAAGTGGTAGTTGTTTTATGATTGGGGACAGTTCGCTGGTAGATATGGGGGGCACGGTGGCTTAGTGGTAAACACGTTTGCCTCGCACATCCAGGCATCGTGGTTCGAATCCCACCTCTGCCCTGTGTGCGTGGAACTTCAATGTGCTCTCCGTGCTTCGGGGGCTTCCTCTGGGTACCCCGGTTTCCTCCCCCATTCCTAAGTTTGTTGGTTGGTCCGTAGTGTGTAAATGTGTGTGCGATTGTACCCTGTGATGGGTAGGCACCCCATCCCCCATCCAGAGTGTCCCCCACCTTGTGCCCCAAGTTCCCTGGGATAGACTCCAGGCTCCCCCGCTACCCTGTGTGGGATAAGCGGTATGAAGCTTAGGAGAAGCTTTGATTCAATTCTTTTAATGAACAAGACAATGAAATTCATTATTATTATCATCATCATTATCACAGAGATTGTGTTCAGCTTGACAGATATAAAAATAAGAAATAAAATTGATGCTGTTTGTTAGTAGTTATGTATCTTCTTCATCCTGAGGGGGTGCAAACTTTTGCACTCTCTCTCTCTCTCTATATATATATATATAGTCAGCACAGATAGCAAACTAGCAGCAAACTGTTTCCTAAAAACATGCTCGATACGGTTTGTTTTCGCTTACTTGATTTCCATAGCGATGCCCCGCCCATTACCACACCCATAAAATGTCACGAAACACCCCACACAGCCGGATAGCATGTGGTGACACAAAAAATTTGCACCGGTACACGATTTCTAAAGAGTTTATTCATGAGAAATGCAACAAAGCCAGTCATTACTATATTTTCTGAGATCTGCTCAGAAGGAAACACAAAGCAACAAAGTAAAAATGACATCGTTCTGCTCTTTTTTTCCCACCTTAAAACAAACAGCGGTTCTTAAGTGACAGTGTGCGAGGATGTGGCAGCCGGTTTCCTGGTGTCAGCCCAACAAACAAACAGCGGCGAGCAATCCCTAACCTTTGTTCAAAGGGCCCATCTAATCTGTTTCCACTTTTCTTAATTAGGAGAGCGGGGAGAGTTTTAACGCACGCAGTGATAATGGAAAAAGCGCTCGCAGGTGCTAATTAAAAAGGGAAACGAGGAACGCCAGCCACCTACTTTATTTGGGGGTGAACTTATGAAGTCTATACGCTTCGCCTTCTATATTCTCACCCTAATATTCGTACTGAAATAAAGTGCTAATGGGGACGGAACCGTTGCAAATTAAAAGAAGAAAAGCAGGTGAATGAGAAAAGGAGATGAAAGACGACAGTGTGAATTATTATTCACAAAATGGCAGATCGTTACGGATCAGTCAAAAGTTTGTGAACCCCCTGTAGTAACAATTTAGAAATTAGATCTCATTGTAAGTAAGAAGTAGTTTCAATAATAACGGTGTACACAGGGACTTGTATGGTGGATGCGCCACATAATCTATGGTGAATAAGAAAGGAGTTAAAAAAAAAGAAAATCTCTGATATGGTGAATTTTCTGTAATTGAGGCCGTAGGTTTACATACGCCTTGCACTATCTGCACAATGTTAATGAATGTATTGCTTTCTTGAGCATCAGTGAACGTTTGCACCTTTCGTAACGAGTCCCTCGGTCGTCCTCAGTGTGAAAAGATGGATCTCGACATCATATAGCCGCTGTTAGAAAGGGCTCAAATATGCAGAAGATTCTGGAAAAATAAAGAAATGTGCAGGACCTGGAGGATTTTTCTGAAGAACAGTGGGCAGTTTAACTGCTCAGGACAAACAAGGGACTCATGAAGAACTCTCACAGAAAATAAAAACATTGTGTCGGTGATCATCCAGGTAACGACACGCGGTATTAAGAATCGAGCGGACGTAAACTTTTGAACGGGTTCATTTGTGCAAGTTACTATCGTGTCTTGTGGACTATATGTAAACATCTGTTATGTGAAATAGTTTATTCGCGGCAGGATCAGACCTCAACTGTATTTATCATGTAAGGAGTCTCCAGTGTCAGCGCTTTGTAAAAGTCTTCGCCACCGGTAAGCCTTCAGGACAGAGAACAATCGTGTTTTGCACTTTTTACGGCAACAAGACAAGCTGCGTGTCCCCCCCCCCCCCCCCCCCCGCCACCGCCCCCGTTTGTTTTAACTTCAAATGAAAATAAATAATAAAAATCCCAGAGGCTGGTGGTTGAGCGACTGTTTACAGTATATTTGCTATAACGAAAGCGGTAACGAGAACTAACTCGTTTAGTAGACATTGCACAACGTCTGAAAAGAAATAGAACGTACAAAGTGTCGTACTTTTTAATAAACAAGAATTTGGGACGTTGCTGTTGTATAAGAGGAATAGAACACTTCAGGATGTGCTGTTATAGAAAAAAAAAAAAAGAATCTCTAGAGAATAAAAACTTTGTTTAACTTTGTCAAGCCGTTCGACATGCTGGTGGGATGACGTTTCATCTTGTGTTTAGAAAACTACTGCTTGGAGTAAGAAAGATGCAACTTTTCTCATGAAACTATAGATATCCTGCTAAATAGTGAGCCCTGGTTCATCAATATGGTTTATTTTATGCCATCACTGAACAACTGGTCTTTGGAATTTGGACATGTTTTGTCTATTTGACTGTGCTTACGCACCTTCAACACGTATTTCAAGACCTTTACTTAGTGTAGAACGGGTTAAAGAGGTCAAATGTTATTTCTCCATTGTGCCCCTCCCCCCTTCCCCCCCTTCCCCAAATAAACTACAGAAGTTTAAGAGAAGACTGAACACTACAATATGGGTTTGTACAGTTATCATAACAGTGGACTTTTTCATACTCTCTCGTCCCCCTGACTGAAATGCAAACAGATAAGTGTGTGTTGGATGGCAGTGCTGTTGTAAGTGACGTAGTGCAGCGTGTGGGTGAAGGGCTTCGGGAGATTACGGTCCCGGGCCGTCTGGGAATAAATTCCTATCACACTCAAAGGCCCACAGGCTTGCACGTTTATCAGGGAGTTTGAAAATGATGTGAGGGTACAGGAAAAAGTGAGTAATACAAGTCTCTAGATCTCACACACACACACACACACACACACACACACACACAGAGTTTTATATATATATATATATATATATATATATAAATTTCCTGTGAGAAATAAGCATCAGCTTTGTCGAATGTTGAGAGTGTACATACAGTCTCGGTTCACTACTCTAATACGTATTCTAATGAGACTGGAAATGGATTAAACAACAAAAACAAAAACGATGTGTAATCATCGAGATTTCTGTAAGGAGATGTTATTTAACATTTATGGAAGGAGTCTCCAGTGTCAGCGCTTTGTAAAGCAGAGGTGTAAAGGGAAAGTTGAATGATTTCAAAAAGTTTCGAATTTTTTTTTTTTTTACATTATTAATTTCAAGAAAGAGAAACGAGAGAGAGAGAGAGAGAGAGAGAGAGAGAGAGAGAGAGAGAGAGAGGCCGGTGGAGAAACGACGGTCTCACCTCCTATAACGAAAGCTCTAACTTGTTTCCCGGACGTCATTCGACATTAAATGTTGCTATAAACGGATAAAAAATGATGACGTGACATTCTTGTATAAATATTAACCATCAACAGTAAACTGTTGTGAAGTCTAAGAGGAATAAAACACTTAGGGTTGTGCTGTTATAGTGAATTAATCGACTTTATTGTGGTAACAGTTCATCCGCTTTGTGTTGATTATTTTCCTACAACAGCACACCATGAAGTGATTTATTCCTCACATAAAGCACTCGGTCAGAGAGCAGAACCCTTCACGTGTGCTTATTTGGATCGTGGAAGGGTTTCTACATGGAAAGAACAGTCTTTTAATAGGAAACCACTCTGTTGAAACCTACATGAAACCTTCAAGGGTTCCTTTAGATTAGATTTGATTAGATTAATTTACTCATTCGGTATTAGTAGTGAACTAACGCAAGGGCAAAAAAAACAAAACAAAACAAAACAAAGAACCCCAACCTTTTTTGCTCAAGTGGAAGATAAAGATTGAAACCAGGTCAGTGAAGTTTTCCTGAATATTCCGAGGCGAATTTTCCATTCTTGCCCCAGATGCCACTTTTGTACCGCCAGTTATTCAGTAATGATGTAATACAATTCTCCAGTGTGACAATGAGAGCTAGCAAAGATGTGGCTGATGGTGTCTGGCTCTGACGCGTGTTTTGAACACACACACACACACACACACACACACACACACACCGGTCTGCCTTGTTGCCGTGCATGAGCTAAAGCAGCAGAAGTGGTGGATGACGCCAGCCTTCTGCCATGCACTCCCCCCCCCATTAAAAGAGCCACTTGTATGGGCAGTGTGTGGTCTGCCTCTCAGGGACGCCAGCGGATGAAGGAAATAAATTAGCTTTCTTGACCTTGGCCCGAGTTTTCTTTTCTCTCCCGGTCCTCTCCACCTCCTCCTCCTCCTTCTTCTCCTCTCTTCCTGGTGGACTTCAAAGGTCAGCCGGATGACAAAACTCCGCTGTTGACTGAGCGCTATTCAAATCATCGACCAAGCAGTGACTCGGATTGTACTTTCATTTCGTAGTTTAGGATTAGAATCCGTACTCCAGGTAGAGCGTAGTGTCTTTTCTTCCAGTTCCTCTGGATATGAATTTTTTTTTTTCCTTTCTCGAAGCTTGTGTGATGCAAATCAGACAGGTGGCTCTGACAACAAGTGCTTTCACAGAAGACAGGAAAGTGCGTTTGCCTACACATTAGACTTTAAACATGCTGTGCTCTTCTACTACGAATGCCTTGTAACGCAAGGAGAAGAAGAAAAGGCTTGTAGTCTAGTTACTATAAAATGTACACTTCTCATTCGCTTGTTTTTTTTTTTTTCTAAGTTGTTTTGTCTTTCTCGTTTCTAACCAAAACAATCACATTTCCCCCCAGACATCACATCCCTGCTTATGAACTTTGATCTTCTAAAAAAGAGCTTGCTCAATTACTGTATGAATAACTTTTAACACCAAAGACAAATCCGGTTCAGAGACCGATCCTCGTATTCGGATCGGTCAGAAGGTCTTATAATGTTCTACAACAGTAGCCCTGATAGTAAAATCCAGCTGCAAGGCAAAAGTCATCAGGATTTATATTAAAAGCGCTCCTTCTCGTTTCCGTAGTAACCCTAGCAAATTCGAGCGTGACTCGTACGCTGGATGCTCTTCGTAATCGAATCTAATAATAGACAAATCACAAACACGTTCTTATTGGACAAATAAAAATGCAGAGTTACTGAAACGGTGACGTTTTCTCCAAAGGAGATTATATTTATGGAACGTTTTTCGGAAGGAGTCTCCAGTGCCAGCGCTTTATACGCTCGGCGATAAAGCTGTTAAAGATTTCCGACATCTTCAGGACCGTCGAGTTTGGACTTTGTGGTTCTTCGGTCTTATTTTCGTCAAGAGACTGACAAAAAGACGAGGGAACTAATTGGTTTGCAGATGTTCCATAAAATTACATGTAGATATAAATGAATACAAATTAAGAAGTTCATTTTAAAAATAAATAAATAAATAAAAGATAAAATATTGTAAGCATTGGCAAATTTGCTGTGGTATAAGGGAAATAAAACACTTCAGGATGTGCTATTAGAGGAAAATAATCCACTTCAGGGTGGGAACAGTAACTCTGCTTCACATCTGGCAGCATTACATCACTATGTTGCTGAATATTTTCCTGTAAAGTCTTTTAATCCTTGTAAATCACCCACTTAGAGAACGGCTCTACTTGGAAACCTTTCTGATTAAAAGTACTATATTATTCCTTAATTATTTGCTCATTATATTCGGTTGTATGCTGGGATATACTGATATATGTGATGGACATATTCCTGATATTAATGCATTGCTGCGTCATTCTGCATTATTTGAGATATGATCAGAGCGGAGGTAGAGGGTTATGTTCCACTGATCACACTCTTGTAAAGAAGTTCCTTCTCCCTCCCCCAAAAAACCGCTGCCACACACGCTACAGTCGAGACGTACAGACAAACGTCTCACTTAAGCCTTCGCATCAAAATGATAATCATAACTAATGGGCCTTCAGGCGCGGAGGAGAAGGAGAGCTTGTTTGAAACTCCTGGGAGGCCCGGCGCTTGGGGTATTAGTGAGCCAATGCTTCACTGAAGCAGGTAATAAATTGGCCCACGACCACAAGCAGTCATAATCATAACAGGAAAAGTTGCATTGTGGGAACCACTGGGACTATTTATATCATAATCACATGTTTGGAAGATTGGGAGTAAACAGCGAATTAGTGGTAATCTCCAGGAAAAGGAACGCACCAAAGTGGCTTGAAAAAGCACCAGATTCGAGCTGAACCAAGATTTACTGTACGCAGTTAAGCTTATCTTTAATGTCTGAGATGATTTGCACTTTAAAATGTGCAGAAAAGTGACTCAGAGGCACGTTTCCTTCCAAACAAGGGCAAATTATGGGATTTGAACGGCTGAGACTTCATGACTAACGGCGAGTGAGTGAGGCTGCAGCTATGCCTCAGGAAGTTATTGCTTTGTTTTCAAGCACACAGGAGAATAAATAAATAAATAAAAAAAAACGAAGCAAAGTGAGAACGTTTGAGCTCCTCAAACTCCTCAAACGAGTTCCTCATTCAGAAGCAGGCTGTCTAAAACCGTCCTCCGTCTACTTTCACTCTGACCAAGCGACGGCCTCCTCGAGTCGTACAGTGTGTAAAGAAAAGCACAATATCCCACAGCTGAATATTTTATATAGCGGAACGTCCTGAAGCACTTTTTTTTTATATAAGCAGTTGAAAATAATGAAATAATATCTTGAAATAATGAGATAATACCTTGAAATAATGAGATAATACCTTGAAATGATGAGATAATATCTTGAAATGATGAGATAATATCTTGAAATGATGAGATAATATCTTGAAATGATGAGATAATACCTTGAAATAATGATATATCTTGAAATGATGAGATAATACCTTGAAATGATGAGATAATATCTTAAAATAATGAGATATATCTTGAAATAATGAGATAATACCTTGAAATAATGAGATATATCTTGAAATGATGAGATAATACCTTGAAATGATGAGATGATACCTTGAAATGATGAGATATATCTTGAAATAATGAGATAATATCTTGAAATGATGGGATATCTTGAAATGATGAGATTATATCTTGAAATAATGAGATAATATCTTGAAATAATGAGATAATATCTTGAAATGATGTGTTATTCGGTCAAAAAAAAACACATAACATGAGATAACGAGTTATTCAGTCACGATAACAAGATACTATCTTGAAATAGCAAGTTATTTAGTCAAAATAACGAGATACCATCTCGAACTAATGAGTTATTCAGTCGAAATACAGGCATATTTCAAACTAACAAGTTATTCAGTTGAAATAACAATATAATATCTTGAAATAATGAGTTCTTCAATCGACATAAGAGATAATATCTCGAAATAACAAGTTAACCACTCAAAATAACGAGATATTATCTCGGACAGTAACTGAGTATCTTGACATAACGAGCGATTGAGTTGAAATTCTGAAATAATATCTTGAAGTAATGAGTCACTCCTTAAAAAGAACCAGATAATATATGGAAACAAGAAGTTTACGCAGTCAAGATAACGTATAGAAATATCGAGTTATTCCGTCAAAATAACGATGAATTATCTTGAAATGATGAGTGAAGCAGTCGAAGTTGTTATTTCAAGATATTGTCCTATTATTTTGACTGAATAGCTCGTTTCAAGATATCTCAATATTTCAACTGAATAATGTATTTGAAGTGAAAAAAAAATCACTATTAGAATATTTATTTCCTCTGACTCAATGATTTAGCAAACTAATAATAATAATAATAATAATAATAATTTCCATGCATCAGTGTTTAAGGGCATAGTTGTTAGTGATTACCCACAATTCCTAGCTCTGCCTGTTCCTGCTTAGCCCTTCAAATTGAGCATATGCATTTCTGTGCTCAGGAATGAGGAACTGTGCACACACACACACACACACACACACACACACACACACACACACACTCCCACCAAATAAGTGCCACCGTTCCTGCCGCCATATGTGTTTAGTGTGTTCCTGTTCGGCTAAGCTGCTACAGATGGAGATGCAGGGGTTAAGTCGGGACATTCTGCCACACACACACACACACACACATTCTGCCACACACTTGATGCCTGCTGAGAGTGTGATCACACCGTCTGCATTGTGGGAATTTGTGTGTATGTGTGTGTGTGTGTGTGTGTGTGTGTGTGTGTGTGTGTTGCATTACTAAGTATCAGCATTCCCAATCTACTTATCTTAGACTAATAGGTTCTTTAAGGGTTCTTTGGATAGTTACATTTCAAAGCTTCCCTAAAAAGAGTTCAACATAGAACCGGTCTTTGAAGGGAAACCTTTGTTGTAGCGTTCTACAAAGAACCTTTAAGGGTTCCTCGAAAAACTTTCTATGGTTCTTTAGCCTTTATTTTTTTTGGCCATTTAGCCATACTCGTCTATAGCTTTCCTCAGTTCATTCTTCTAAAGAAAGCCTTAAACGTTCTATGTCAAAGTTCTATGCAGAAGTGTTCTTCAGGGTTTCTTAGGATACTTAAGGTTTCTTAGCTTTCTAAAGGGGTTCTACTTGGAACCTTTTTTGGAATAGTAAATACTTAATACAACTTTCAGGGTTCTCCCACAGATGTGCAATAAATTGGCAACTTAATGCACACTCAATGCACACTTTAACTCATTAACTCTTATGAAGAAAAAACGTAAAAGTTCTACGTAGCATTCTACAAAGGGGGAAAGTTCCATCACATTTAGATTAAAATTTTTAAAAAAGAACCTATCAAGCATTTTCCAGGGTTTCTTAAGATACTTAAGGGTTCTTAACTTCCTAAGAGCTTCCCCAGAGGATGTAATAAATTGGGAACTTAATGCACACTCTTCCATGTACAGCATCAAGAAGCATTTTTAAAAAAATGATTTCTCTTAGGAAAGTCTTAAAAGTTCTGTGTAGAACCCTATAACAGAGGCTTTTCAACATACTTAGAAAAAAAACAACCCTTCGAGCTTGAATTCTTAGGATACTTAGCTTTCTAAAGCAGTTCCACATAGGACATCTTATGAATAGTAAGGAACTCTATGTAGGTCTCCCATGGGGATTAATGAACCCTTAGAACCCTTTATGGTTCTAGATTCAAACTTTTTAAATTTTTTTTAAAGAATGTATAATTTTAAAAAATGGCTCTTCTATCTTTAGCATCTGGAAGCATTTTTTTTTTTAAGTTCCTTTAATAGAAGCTTTAAAGGTTCTCTGTAGACCCCTACAACACACTTAGAAAAAAAAAAAGACCATTCTTAATGGTTTCCTTGAACTCGTAATATTATGTTATTAATATAATACTTATACTTAGTGGTTAGCACGTTTGCCGAGCACCTCCGGGGTTGACGGTTCGAATCCGTAAGGCTCCCCGTGACCCTGTGTAGGATAGGCGGTACGGAAAAGGGATGGATGGATGGACGGATGGATAATAACAATTATAACAGGTTTTTTTTTTTTTTAAATAACAATATTTACTATTAAAAAATGAGCTTTGAGTCATTTCAATGTCAGGGGATTTTCTTAGCGTGAAACGTCACAATAAAATCTCTCTCACTGTTGCACCACTGCAAATCTCATTTCTCCATTTCCGCCCCAAATTTCATTTCATCGCGTGTTTTCAAAACCACACGCTAGTTCCTATTAGTGCTTATGTTATGGCATAGCAGCTACCAGCCTCTCTCTTTTGTCTCTACTGTAGTTAATAATAAAACATTAAAAAAAAAAAACCCTCTTGTAATGTTACCAAGAAACCCCAAAAAACGCTTAAACTCCTGAAGACTCACTGTTACGTAACACTGGAGACTCCTTCCTTACAGAAAACCTCACCGTATCAATGATTATACATTTTCTCTGTTAAATAACAACACGTGTTTTTTTTTTTTTAATCTACTTCTCATCAGTTGTATATTATGCAGCCGTACGAGCCGTTCCACGACGTTAAACGTAACTATAAACGGATAAAAAAAAAAAGGCGTACGACGTATCAACGTGTAATCTTCTGGGTGGTGACTCCACCCACTTCATCACACCAGTACATTGTTACATAATTATTACATTATTCTTAAACAGCACACATAGATGCTTAAGTCAGGAACATGACTGTATGGAGAATGGAGGCAGCCTTATCATTCGTTTTAGGCAACTATAAGAGTAAATGAACAGATTCTTGTTTTGAGGTTTTGCAGAAGATAGTGTTTGTGGGGGGGAAAAAAAAAAAAACAAAAAAAAACACAATAGAGTCGACGAGCACTCCAGAGCTCTAAAGTGCGAGCGATTAAAAATAAAGGCCCGCGCCGAGGCAGCGGCTCTAAACGAATTACCTGGAGATTGCACGTTGCGCCGCTTTTGTGGGGGTATTCAGTTTTAATTAGTGTTTTGGAGACATCTTTTATCAGACTGCCACTAACCCCTCACTCGCATGCAGCCAAGAGCTCTCACTCACTCTCTCATTTTCTCCCTCAAACACTGTGATGCGACTCCACTTCTCTCGGCTGTTTTGACACCGTGTGGCCCGTTTTTTTTTTTTCGTTTTTTTTTCTTTCACACTGAAGTGTGTGTGTGTGAGATGTTTCACTCATTATAATCTCTTGCGGTTTGTACATGAAGAATAGAAATGAGTCTTATACGGAGATGGGTTTGGAAATGGAGCTTTACAAGTCACTTACAGTTGAAACGTCAAATACAGTTTGAAATAAACGTGAAATAATCTACCAGAGGCTGGAAATTTTGAATTTCCGCCTGTTTTGGGGCGATGCCCGTGTTCGGTATTGAATTTATTTGTGATGTCACTCTGCACTGTCGTCGTTAAGGGCTCATAAGGCCTTTAAGGATTCGCAGTGTTTCATAAGTATTTCTTTTTTTTCCCCTAGCCTACTAGGTTTAAATGCTATAATGTTATCGTGGCAGGTGTATACAGTTGTATACACAGAGTCACGATACTCTATACACAGAAACCCAACAGCGGAGATTTATACTGATCAAAAAAGTCCGATAAGTCGATTTTGAACACAAATGAACTGCTAAAAAGGGTTAACATTAGCAACGCACGTACAGTCAGTTAGACTCGTTTTTACCATGTGCGATCTTTTATGATCTATCCGGTTTTGTTCAGCCTGTACCCACGGTAGCCTCAGATTCCCGTTCTTGTTCAGGAATGGAACCTGATATGGTCGTCTCCTGCTGTAGAAGACCATGAACAGTTAACACGTTGTGCATCCGGAGATGCTTTTCTGCTCACCACGGTTGTAAAACGTGGTTATTTGAATTCTGGAGCCTCGAGCAGGATCAAACCAGCCTGGACGTTGTCTGAACTCTCTCACAAGCGAGGCATTTCCGAACGCAAAACTTCTGCACGTCGGAGGTTTTTTGTCTTACGCACCATTTTGTCTAGACGCTTGTGCATGAAAATTTCAGGAGATCTTCTGAAATGCCTAAACCTGTCCATATGGCACCAGACAACCATTCATTTTTTCCTCCCATTCTGATGTTTGAAAGAAAATTTCACCTCTGGTTGGGATGAAGGGCTTAACCCAAGACCACCACCACCCCCCCCTCCTCCTCCTCCTCACCCCACACCACTCCATCACCCCACCTGCCTCCACACACACACACACACACACACACACTCGCACGCACACACACACCCTCCTCCATTGTTAGTCACCTTGTTTACTGGCCGGAGCAGACCTGCCGTACTGGACATCATGTGAAACCACACGCGACAGGATGCAATAAGCTGGAGAATAGCACCAATCTGGAGGAAAGTTCTCCACCCGAACTCTCTGTCTTCTTATCCCGGGTAGAAAATAAAAAAATCAATACAGGCTCCTGGGGCTTGATAAAAGCGGCGGACAGCGAGAGCGGCCGCGCTGGATATAGTAAATTAAAGTGATCAAAATTTTCCAGTCGATTCGGCTCACAGCCTACATAAACTAACAAGGCTGTCTCCACAACTGCCCGTCATCCTCCCTCTCTCTCTCCCTCTCCCTCTATTTCAATCTTCTCTTCTCTACACCTCAATTGCCTGCTCTCCTTCTAACCCTATGCTTTTATTTTATAACTTCTTTGTTCCTGCCAGAGTTTAGAAGAACACTTTGCCTTAACTCATCATGAACACTTAATTCCTACACACATCGCTACACAATATTATCACCTGTGATTTGTTTAATCTTGTTTGAAAATATTGCATTGCGTTCAAGTTTATTCCATGGCACGGTGGAATTCTTGATTCTGATTGGTCAGAATCAAGTACGTTATCATTTCGGGAGCAGTAAAGGATTTGTATGGCGGACACACTACATAAACTGATTAAAAAAAAAAAACGTATAATCATTGATATGGTGACGTTTCCTATGAGAAGATGTTTATTTAGCACTCTTGGAAGGAGTCTCCAGTGTCAGTGCTTTGTAACAGTCTACAGCTGGTGATGGAGCGACTGGTTCTATAATCTAGCTGATACCAGGAGTTAACTTCATGCTTCATGGACGTTCCACAACGTTAAATGTAACTATAAATGGATACAAAGTACAACCAGAGTTTTGTTTATTAATAAAAAATGGTCGGAGTTGGCAAACTGCATTCGTATAAGGGGAATAAAACCCAGGACGGTAACAGTAACTCCACTTCACGTTGGGTGTAAAACATGCATTAAGATTCGAATCCTTTCAGCACCTGAACATGATAACCGCATCAAACCGCAGATTTTGTCTAATTAAAATACTCGATTACAGTAACGGCGAAGACAGGTGACTCATCGCACCGCCATTCGCCCCTTGTAGCACTTAGCCGGGATTAGCCGAGGGATTGTCGAACGAGATTACGTCCTGGCTGAGATGAGATTACACGCTGATGTTTCCACCATGAACAAGTCACATCAAGGCATTAGGATTAATGCCTCAAGTGACTCTCATGAATTCTTTTTTTTTTCGTTTCTGAAACGTCGCCTGATCACGTATGGCGATGTGTACGGAAGTACAGAGAAAGTGCAAGTCTTTAGTCGATTTACGACAGTAATAACAATTCACATGACCTAGTTTAAGTGAAATGTTATGATCGAGGTTAAGGTAAACAACGGGGTTAGTGCTTGTGGCTTTTCTTGGATCGAATTAAATCCAAACAATTGTTTACGTTTGTATTCCAGATATCATATCTGTAAAAATGTTAAAAATGAAATGAGTGGATTATAGTTGGGCCAGGCGAAATGTGCACGTACCACGGTGAACTTGTTTCCCATGCAAAGACTGAGAATAAGGAGAAATCTGTGTTTCCCTTTCCCAAAGCGCAAACCATTTTGGGCTAGTTTCCGGTCTTTTTGTATGTTTTTTGGGAAATTGGATATTTTGCCGAGACCTGGCAACCCTGATAAGATCCTGGAGTTATATATATATATGATCATCTACACTATGACTAATGTCGCTTAACGTCCACAAAACAATTATTTCCTGTTATCACGTACATTATAGCAGTGAACAGCCGTTCTCTTACTTTCACTTGAGAAGGTAAAATTTGGTCACTGTGGCCAGTTGGTGTTTGGGCTGGATCAGAGTTTGACCCCTAGGTGGGTGTGAAGAGGAGGAGGGAGGAGTCTCGGGGGCTGAGGACGGACCTGTGCTACATGTCAGTCATGACCTAATAGCCAGCTGACCTCTGTGGGGTCAGACAGCCTTGAGAGGCTTAGAGACAGCGGAAACCCTGAACGCTGCTTAACACAGCAGTCTCTCTCTCTCTCTAACACACACACACACACACACACATACACAGAGAGAGAGAGAGAGAGAGAGAGAGAGAAACGGAAGCCTCAGAGGTCTCAACACTTAGCATTGACTTTTCAGTCCCATACCTCCATTCATCGCAAAGGAAAACAGATATGAGGAAGAGAGAGAGAGAGAGAGAGAGAAAGAGAGAGAGAGAGAGAGAGACCAATATTTTGCTGTGTAAATGCTTGAGATTGATCCTGTAAATGGCCAGGGATGACACTAAATATGCAATCTATAATAACTCAAACTGCTGATCAATAAGCCGCAATACGATCACAAAAGCTTCCTTTCACACATGTGGAGCCACTCCTTCCTTTTCTTCTTCTTTCTCATCTTATTGTCCTTCTTCTTCTTGTCCATCTTCCTTTTCTTCTTCTTCTTTTTCACCTTATTGTCCTTCTTCTTCTTGTCCTCTTTCGTTTTCTTCTTCTTCTTTTTCATCTTATTGTCCTTCTACTTCTATTACCTTTTCTTCTTTATATTTGCCTTCTTCTACTGCTTTTTGTCCTTCTTTTTGTTCTCCTTTCCCTTCATTTCCTTCTAAGTTCTCCGTCTCCCGTTTGTCCTCCTCTCCCTCCATTTCCTTCATTTTCTCGATTTCTTCCCTTCTTTTCTTCTACTTCTTCTTCTGCCCTTTTGTTTTCTTCTTCTTCTTTTGTTCTTCTTCATTTATTTTTTGAAAATGTATTTTTTATGGCATTTGGCAGACGCCCTTATTCAGAGCGACTTACATTTCTCTAATTCATACAACTGAGCATTTGAGGGTTAAGGACCCTGCTCAAGGGCCCAGCAGTGGCAGTTTGGGATTTGAACTCACGACCTTCCGATCAGTTTTCCGACGTCTTACCCACTGAGCCACCACTGACCACATCCTATTTTTTCCGAACTTATTTGTCTTCTTAATTTTATCATCATCATCATCATCATCATCATCCACTGCTTCCTCTTCTTTATCTTCTTCCTTTTCTTGATCTTTTTTCTCTGCTTTCACATTTTTCAAAATTTTTACATGTGCATTTGTAATTTTCTATTTTCTGTTCAACATGCTCACATTTCTGTCCTACTGTATTGTATATGACCCTGTTCATAAACTTTTGCAATACTAAAAAGGTTTACAGTATAAATGATAATTATTCTAATTATATTTTGTACATCAACGCCATTTTAAATGAAGACTCAAAGATCCGACCTTTAAATATGCCACAACATCCGGTCTACCGAGCTGCAAAAATGCCATTTTGTTGTGTTACAATTACGAAAACAAAATGGGAAGAAATGTATGTTCATTTAATATTTGAAATTAATTTCACACAAGATCACTTGAGCTGATTTGCATTTCCTTCTCTCTCCTGCTACATCCCGATTACATCCGAGGATTTTTTTTCCCATTCAAAAATACTATGAAAATAGTCAAATCATCGGCTCAGAGGAAAGCACCACTTACTGTGTAAAATGTTGTGTAGGATTTTTTAAAAACGGGATGAAATTATGTTTTGATTGACACAGTTTTCCTCTGATGGAAACTCTTCATGCCATTTCCTGTTGGGTTAATGCTGTAATGTGATTAATGTGATTACGCGTCAGAAATCACATTAATCGCTCCGGTGAGGACTTTCAGGGCCACCGTACATCAGCGAGCCATACACACCTCAATACACGTCTATATTCATCTGCTTTAATCTGATTGTGAAGGAAAACAGACTGTAATTACATATGACACTCATGACAGATCCTGGCTGTGTGTGTGTGTGTGTGTGTGTGTGTGTATGAGATCAGGAAGTGATTTAACTGTTAAACCCTTAAGAAAGGTTTAACGATGTGTTCTGTTCAGGTCCAAATGTAACTTTTTAGTAAAAGTGCAACAATTTCAGACCAAACGTGAAAATCATTCTCGGCTCAGATGATCTAATAAAGCGATTGAAAATCCTGGTTTAGATTACTGATATGACGTTAAGTGCCCTCTATGAGCTGAGAGTAATGAGGTCAAATAAAGCGTTCAATTTACGCTCCTACTTGCAGTGAATCAATTTTATAGTTGAGTATTTTTTATTAATCTTGAAAACATGTCAAATCTGTGTGGGGGGACGACGCGCTAAAACTACTGTTCCGCCAAGGATTGATAAAGGCAGGACCCTGGATCAGTTCATAGAGCTGGCTATTTGCATTGACAATCTCATTCGTTCCAGGAGACCGGCACGAGTGCTCAGCCCTCTCAACTATTTGCAGCAGCCCCGTGATGACGCCAAACCCATGCAGTTTGGACGAACCCAGCTCTCCTTGGAAAAGCGTGAGTGCCGCATTAGCAACCAGCTATGTCTGTAGTGTGGCCGAGCCGGACATGTGAGAGCTGTCCGTCTGACCCGACCTCCTTCACTGCACGACCGCACGATGAGTGTATTGAGTTCCTCCTGATTAACCATGACATGTATTGTAGTGCCAGTCAGGTTATCAATTCTGTCTAAATCCATCACCACTAAGGCCTTGGTAGACTCAGGGGTAGCGGGCAGCTATATTGATGAAAACCTAGCCTGGAAGTATAAGATACCACTAATTCCTTGCGACTCTCCTGGCCACGGGCAATGCACCACCTCCGATCTCGTTCTACAAGTTGGAGCACTAGACTTCGGAACAACTTGCCTCTTTGTTATCCGCTCACCCCATCACCCAGTCATCCTCAGCTTCCCCTGGCTGCAGAACCACAACCCACAGGTCTCATGGTGGAAGGGACAGATCAGCCAATGGGATGCCACCTGCTCATCCAAATGCCTTGTGTCTGTCGAGTCGCATGCAGCACCACCTGTACCCCCCGAGTATGTGGACCTGTTCGATGCCCTAAGTGAAACCAAGGCTTCACAATCGACCAAGCGACTGTGCCATTGAGTTATTACCGTGCACCACACCATCTAGAGGGAGAATCTTTCCACTGTCAGAGCCTGAGGCTAAAGCAATGTGCATATACATTGAAGAAGAAATAGCCAGGGGCTTCATCCACTCATCCACCTCTCCAGCCGCAGTGGGATTCTTCTTCGTTGAGAAAAAGGGAGGGCCTTCGTCCTTGTATTGTCTATCATGGCCTAACTGACATCACAGTCAAATTCAGATACCCTCTGCCCTTAGTACCAGCAGTGTTGGAACAGCTGAGGACTGCCAAGTTCTACACCAAGCTTTACCCCTCTGTGCCTACCACCTCATCCGCATCGGAGAAGGGGACGAGTGGAAGATGGCCTTCTCCAAAAGCAGCGGTCACTATGAGTACCTTGTAATGCCGTTTGGGCTGGCCAACAGTCCAGCTGTATTCCAATCCTTCATAAATGACGTGTTCATAGACATGCTAAACCTCTGTGTTATTGTGTATATAGATGATATCCTGATTTATTCCGACACTCACACATCGAACACGTCCGTGCAGTCCTGCGGTGGCTCATCAATCATCAGCTGTATGCCAAGGCAGAGAAATGCGAGTTCCACCAAACATCAATGTCCTTCCTCAGCTTCATCATCAGTCCAGAAGGCGTGGCTATGGATGAGAGTAAGGTACAAGCAATCATAAAGTGGCCTCAACCCACCATGGTAAAGGTTCTACAACGTTTCTCAGGATTCGCTAACTTCTACAGGAGATTTATCAGGAATTTCAGCACGGTCACCACCCCACTCACCTCCATGACAAAAGGGGGTAACACAACAAGCTCCGCTGGTCTGCCAACACCATCCAAGCCTTTGAGTAACTAAAAACATGTTTCCCCTCCGCACCCATTCTGCGTCACCCTGACGCCAATACACCCTTCATGGTAGAAGTGGATGCCTCTAAAACTGGAATTGGCGCCATCCTGTCTCAACAACAAGGTAAACCTCCTAAACTATTACCGTGCGCTTACTACTCCCGTAAACTCTCCCCCATGCAACAAAACTACGATGTGGGTAACCGTGAACTGTTGGCCATGAAGGCGGTGTTCGAAATTTGGCAACACTGGCTAGAGGGGGCCAGACACCCATTCCAGGTACTAACCAACCACCGTAATCTTAAATACTTGTGCTCAGCCAAGTGGGTGCACTCATCGAGTGGGTGCACTCATCAACAAATTTACTAACTGCACCATACTGACAGTCATTGATCGTTTCTCTAAGGCATGCTGGCTAATACCATTATCAAAGCCCCAATCAGCTCTCGAAACCGAAGAACAACTCTTCTACTACGTGTTTCGCTACTATGGCCTTCCAGAAGACGTCGTCTCAGACCGGGTGCCCCAATTCACATCAAAGGTCTGGACTGCCTTCTTTCGTCTTCTCATCAATATAAGCCTCACTTCAGGTTACCATCCCCAATCCAATGGCCAAACGGAACGACTAAAACAAGAACTCACCAAATTCCTGCGTAGCTATTGCCAACAGAACCAGTCGGACCGGAGCCACTTTCTCCCCTGTGCAGAGTATGCACAAAGCTCAATCCTCAAACCATCCACACAGTTAATGCCCTTTCAGTGTGTTCTACGGTTCCAACCTCCCCTGTTTCCTTGGTCCGGGGAACCGTCCGACGTACCTGCTGTGGACGACTGGTTTCGACGTAGTGAGGAAGTGTGAAGCCAAGCGCATATTCACCTACAACGGGCCATCAACAGGGGTAAAGCCCAAGCTGACCGCCATCGTCATCCCAGTCCCAACTACGCTCCAGAGCAGTTTGTTAATAAACCCGCATATGGATCCCAATCAGTCTGAGTCGTCGTTACAATAGTCTCCGCAATTTTAGGTTGAGGAACATTGTTCTGAAATTGTTCACAAATTGTAGATGCAGTTTTTCACAGATTGGTGAACCTCTTCCCATCTTTACTTCTGAAAGACTCTGCCTCTCTAAGATCCTCTTTTTATACCTAATCATCTTACTGACTTGCTCCCAATTAACCTCCAGCTCTTTCTTTTTAGTAACACTTACTTTTACAGCCTTTTGTTGCCCCCGTCCTAACTTTTTTGAGACGTTTTGCGGCCATCGAATTCAAAATGACCTTTTTTTCCCCCCTTAAATTGGTACATTTCCTCAGTTTAAACATTTTATAACGTTTTCTATGTTCTATTGTGAATAACATATGGGTTTATGAGATTTGCAAATCGTTGCATTCTGTTTTTTATTGACATTTTACACAGCGTCCCAACCTTTTTGGAATTGGGGTTGTATTTTAATTTTACATTATGTTTTTACATTTTACAATTACATTTACATTACATTAGAATATATTTTATATTACAATATATTTTATATTATTTTCATTTAGACTGTTAAAGTACTCATCTCAGCTCATGACAAATATTTGTTTGTTTGTTTTTATTATTAATTCCACCAACCAAACTTATGTGCATTTTATACTTGATTTCTTAACCATATTTAAAACATCCAATCAAATCTTATTTGCTGATTTATATAGCCAGTCTACAACCTGTCATCTTTGCATGACAATGTGTATTAGTGTAGCCTTGCTTTTCATACATTTAAGCCACTCTGATGAAAGATTCATACAAATTTGATGATGTTGCTTGGATTTTGTTTGATTTTGTGCTAATAAAGTCATAAGAAAAGGTAATAAACCTACTAAGGCCCAAACCGAACCCCTAAAAAGCCCTAAACTTTAACTGAGTTAGTTTTTTAAGCCAGGCAAATTAGCAATTACCTTATTGTTTATACTTTTTTTTTTTATTTTAGATACTTTGTTTGTATAAAAAAAGTTCCAGTTTAAGATCAGGAAATAAAAAGTGCCATTTTGTACGTGTGCGCGTGGTGAATCTCCCACACGTTTAATCACAGCCCGACCACAGACTGATCGCTGACAGATATGAGGAGCGGCTTTAGCATGCTAACACTCCTTTTTATCCCCTTATTTATTTCTCCCGTCGTCTTTTATCAGTGCTAATATTTCTTCCTGGTTAAAGTGACCCTTCCGTCCCCCTCCGCTGAGCATCAGTCCCAATCTAAATACTAAATATTGATTGATACGTTATCAGCAGCTAGCAGGTGGTCCGTGGCCTATTGATCCACCCAATGATTTATGATCATATTTAAGAAAAATCATTTCGTGTGATTATACGAGGTAATGGGCTTTTAGTAAGGGCTGTAATTCTTTGTGTGTGTGTGTGTGTGTGTGTGTGAGAGAGTGTGTGTGTGTATCAGCTTTTGGACGGAGTGATTCCTCACACTGCTGGGAGAGACTGCAGATGTACTGCATAGCATGGCATTGTGGGTGAGATGCTAGTGTGCTAAAAGGTAAAAAGTGTCTCCTAAATCTCCTAAGGCAGTCGTTTATTTCTAACAAACAAGCTCCGGAAATCTAGTCAAAACTTTTAGATAGTTAGCTATAATATATCTGTTTAATGCTAATTAGCAGCTAGCATACTATTTTTTAGCGGATTAGTGATTATACATATATACGTAACTGGTTCGGTTGCCTTTTTAAGACCTTTGAAATGTGAATTTAAGACATTTTAAGACTTTTTAAGGACCAGAGGACACCCTGATATCTGGTTAGCGATTAGCATGCATAATAATGAAACTATGTTTCACATAAAGCATAAATTACTCAGATAAAGTCCTGAACAGAGACAAATGTTATTTCAGATAATGTTGCAAGCTAATTATTAGATTATCAAGATATTCCTATATAATTAGCACCTCTACATACAAAAGGCAGATAAACTGATGTTTCAGATAACGTGGCTATGTTTACATTTTCTTCCTAGCGAAAACACATGTATGTTTGCAGTGTATTATGGGTAAACCCCCTGAGACGGCACATTAAAAAACACTCGAACGTACTTGAATCACCTCTTGTTAGAGCAAATTCTCTGCGTTCCTGCTTTGGACGATTCACAAAATGGCTGACGTTCTGCTAACAGAATCGTACTGAAATGTAGCGTGCCTGAAAAAAAACAACAACAAAAAACATTACTCAGATTGCTGCTTTAATCACAACAAAGATTAAGCGACGCTATGAGAGCAATTATTAGCAAACGTCTTGGCCTCATCAAATCAATAAGTTGATGTGTAATCAGGGCCTGGAGAGCTGAGAATGCTGGGACGCGTTCCCAGAGACAACATCCTGGCAATCAGAAGCTACCGGGCTGAAATTACCTCTCAGCAAAAGAGGTGCTTTACCTCGAATGCCCTGGCACTGGGCCAGAAGTGCGCACACACACACACACACACACACACACGCACAGCACCACATGACCTCACATGACATACCTGATTAAACAGCTGTTACGTCTCTTCAGATTTTGTAGGTCTCTACAAAGAGGTTGAGCAAAATGATTATTTATACCACAATGCTTCAAGTGAGAGGGAAAAAAAAAGACGATCTAAGTGATAACATGTTTTGTGGACATTCCACAGCGTTACTCGTAACTATAAATGGATAAAAAGTACAATGTTTTGTTCTATAATAAACAAATACAATTGCTGGCAAATTGCTGTGGTGTACGAGGAATAAAACATTGCAGGATGCGTCGTTAATGGAAAATAGCGTTCATTCTTTCGTCTTCTTTCTTTCTTTCTTTCTTTCTATTTTTATTTTTTCTTCTCTTTCTTCATTTAAATCGTTGTTTTTTCCCCATTTTGTCCCACAGCTATTTGATATAGTGTGACCTGTAACATTTTACAGTAACAGTTCATGAATAATCATGCGCTAATCCCTGAATTAACACTTACTTAACTATGAACTAATGATGAGTTAAAGCATGTACTAATCAGGAACTAATGAAGAGCTAAGTACCTTAACTACGATGTGAGTTTTATTTAATTTATACGTGAATAACGGCCACCTTAAGTACATGTTAGTACGTTTGTTAGTTAATGTATTAATTAATCCATAGGGGTAAACTACATCAAACACGCTCTATAAGAAAGAATATGAGTGAAGTGTAATTTCTAATTGTTTATATAATTTGCCGTATGCAGCTGCGTAAACAATCATCACTGAATGGAGTGGAGATGAAATTATGAAAGTAATCCAGTGCCCTCCAGTACTTTTAAGATGATGTGTGTCAAATTTTGTGATGATTAGAAAAAAATTGTAGGAGTAGAGAAAAAACTGTTTGTTTTGTTTTTTGTTTTGTTTTGTTTTGACAAAATCCAAGATGGTGGAAAATCGAATTAGGCAGAAGCTGATGTCATAAGGTGCGTTGAACTTGTCTCGACCCAAGGAATCCAGGGATGCCTTTCCAGGATTTTAAATTTTGGACACACGGTTTAAAAGTTATGACCATAAACGTACTTCCAAATTAGGCACAAATTTGACCCGATGGTGGCACTAGAGCATTGGCCCAAATTTGAGCAGAATGTTGCTTAGACCTGCCACAATCAGTGTGCCAAATTTCACAATTTTTTACTAGAAGGTTCTATGGGCTGCCATAGACTCCCAAGCGGAAGAAGATAAATAATAAGAAAAGGTAAAATAACAATAGGGTACCTATGCACCATCAGTGCTTTTTGGCCCCCTAACAGCAACAATAACAATAATAATAATAATAATAATAGTTAAATATGTGAATATTATTGTTCTGCAGTGGTTTTAAAGTGCACCTTTTATGGTTTTCCAAATATTTCCGTTCATGTAGACCTGTTTGAGAATGTAAAAACGTGTGCAAAGTTTCAAAAATCAAAGCGCTCGACAAACAGAGTTATCGACTCCTAAAAGAAGGAACCGGTTCTGAACAGCTGAATCGAGTCGTTAGTGATTCCAGACTTTACTTCCTGTACTAACCTACGTAGGTTTGAAACAAAAAGCCCCGCCTCTGGTCTTCATCGGCTGCTCGCTGACAACGGTAGACCAATCACGACAGACTGGGACGTCTGACCAATCAGACCAGAGTATGCTTTCTGAAAGGAGGAGTTTAGAACGAATCCTTTAGAACGGATCATTGAACGAGTCGTTTGTGACACTGGGGGAAAAAGATAACGCTGCAGTTTAAATTATGAGCACGTTAAAGTGTTTTTTGACCTCGGATGCACGTAAATCTATCATATGAGAGCTTTAAAACAAAATTATGCACGTTTCAAAACCACAATAGGTGCGCTTTAAGACAAGCAGTTGAATGCAAAGTGCACACACACACACACACACACACACATACAACATTCACGAATTCAACAAGTCGAGGAACGTGAAAGCTCCTTATGCAAAATGCCGCTCAGGCTTTCGCCAAAACCTGCCGCTCAGTTGTATCATTTTAATAAGCCTCCTGATTCATACACACCGCCTCGCTTTAATTATCCAAAGCTCATTATTATGTAAATGCTTTTTTTTTTCCCCCCATTCTTTTTTTTTTTTTTTTTTTGATGGAGAGCTGTATCTCGTCCACTGCTTTTTCTTTTTTTTTAAATTGGTTTTGTTTTCAGTACACTTTTTTTTTTGGCACAGACACGTAAACTCAGACACATTCAAATAGATATTTGCAAAAATTTCCATATTAAAACCTCCAGATTTTGAGCAGCGCCGGTTTTTTTTGGGGTGGGGGGTGGGGGGGGGGTGGTAGTGTGAACAGTCTGAAAGCTGGAGGGTTTTTTTTTTTCTTTCTTTTTATATAGAATCATTTTAAATGCTAATATAGATCGTATAAAATGTTTCGCTTTAATACCAAAAAGAACACAGAAAAGAAATCAGAAAGGAATTATAATGTTATATATTACAATTGATTATCTGCCTCAAATTGGCACACACACACACACACACACACACACACACACACACACATGGACAAAACTCTGCGGAATGTCTGGAAATTTAACAAACCTTTTACATTTCTGCCACATTTTGTTATTTATATACAGCTGAGTGCAGAAGTTTGCACGCCCTTTTTGCCTTGCAAATGAAACCCCCCCCCCCCCCCCCACACACACACAAAATTCTATCTCTGATTGTCAAGTTATCTACAAAAACTATTTCCTTGAAGTTGAAAGGGAAATATCGGTGTTTCCTGTAACAAGACATCAGTCATTTCAGTCTTCAGACATGATTTGGAGAAGTCAGTGTATGATCTTTGGATATACACTACCAAGTTCTAACATATATACAGCTGCCAGTTCTAACATATATACAGCTGCTGCGGAGCCGGATGCACGGATACATCATTGCCTCCATGAAGGCTCCTTTTGGGTTCTCCTTCTGTAGAAACACTTAAAACGGTTCCGTATAGACCTAGGACAGAGGTTTTAAGCTTGAACTCCTTCACAAAGTTAGAACCAGTAACCAGAAAAAGGAACCCTTTTTTTCTAAGAGTGTACATAAATAGCGATGTTGTTCTGCTGGTTTCCGTAAAAGACATGAAGCAATTGTCGAGCAGACGTCATGAGGAGGCATTGCGTGCAACGTGTTGTATATAGCACAAACAAGCCTGGTGGTACAAATGAGGTTTATTCAAGACAATTCATTCCAAGTATCACATAAGTTCCACTAATATGCTAAATCCTCAACACTTGATTTATTTTACATTATCACGTACCACATGTTTTCTTTGTAAACATGGAACAAAATCGGTACTTCCAACGATTTCATAGTCTTCGTCCGGTATTCGTGGAAATTGTCATGAAATTTTAATAGGCCTGTGCTTCTTGAGTGGCATAACATACTGTGAATGTATTCATCCTAATGCCAGGAGACCGTGAGCTTGATTCCGGATGATTCCATGTGGAATCCATGGCCAACAAAGGGACGTTGTCTTGATGGTACAGACGGCATTACTCTCTCCGCTGTCAATCACAGCAACACTAGCTAACAATCATGGCTGTCTGTGTATGCAGAAGAGGGCGGATAGCACTCCACCCCCCCCCCCCCCCCCAAGTATTTTGCATTTCCCAACATCAGCAACAGTTCAAAAACATTCCCAAGGTAGATGTTCTGTCAGAGGGAAGGTGGTACCTGGCTGGCAGGTAGGTGGGAACTGGCAAAACCAAACTGGGGAGAAAATAGTGAAAATGGTCCCTTTAAAAAAAATGATTAGTGCCACCTGCAGGACTGGAGGACATGCACATGGCAGTGAAAACAAAACCACAGAGTATGCAAGCTTGTAATAGTGCGAAGGTGGTTTCATCTTTACATAACCCTGATCTGATGTCACATAATCTGATGATGTTCCTTTCAAGGTTCCTCTCAAGCTTTCTTCCTCAAGTCATTGCCTCGGTTGCCTCCGGCTCGTTCATTAGAGATATAGGTCTACTCTACTTCTGTAAAGCTGCTCAGACAATGTTCTTTGTTAAAAGCGCTATAGAAATCAAATTGAGTGATTGTTGTAAAAAAATCAAAAAAAGGAAGACATCGTCCATGATAGACACCATTCTCCTGTCTACTCCAGTACCAATACCATTTTCAACCCATTGAGAAGGATAACATTATTCAGCTGCACACGTCACCAAACACAATCATCCGACTCTGCTATATGAGCGCCTCGCAACCTGCTCAGTCGTCTTATGTCGTGCCCTAAGCTCACCGCTGAAGATAAGATCAGAGCTCCTGTGTCACATCTACAGCATATACAGTGTCACAGCTTGAGGAGCTCGATGTACGTCTCAGGGAATTTCAATGAGCTTAAGTAGCGTCAAGTCCGAGCGCTGCGTTTCCGCTCTCTGTTCTTAGAAAGAGGCATTGTGTTAGCGCCAGTCGGTGATTGAACACAAACCTGAGCTGAAGCAGTGATCTCACACATGTGACTTGTGCCTATGCAGACCAGACTGCCTTCATTTCGTGCATGTATGTGTGTGTGTGTGTGTGTGTGTGTGTGTGTGTGTGTGTGTGTGTGAGACAGTAGGCCTGATGTGGACAGGCTGCACCCATGCCAAGGACTGAACTGGGTAATTTGTATTCTTTTTTTAGCTAGTTATGCAACACGCTGATCCCTGTGGAGCTGCACTGCATCTTCCAACCTCCAAGGCTGAGGGCTTTGCTCTTGTTTTGTTTGCATGCAACTTTTTTTGGAAATCGATTTTAAAAATGCAGCCCCTGAATTATAAACCTAACAGTTCTTCAGTACAATTCTGCTACAATCCCATGGTTTAATTGATAAAGTGTTTAATATAGACATAAAGTAATAATAAAAATAAGCACGGTTGCCAGGTCCGGCAGAATTGGTCTTTGCGACCCGAGTTGGGAGTTATATTTGCACGAATTATATTTGTTAAATCGCTGTTTTGTAAAAATAAATTGATAAGCTGGGATGTTTTTTTTCTGTATGTAAACAGTACTGTAAATGTGGGTTGTGGTTACGATTATAATATAATAAATGATTACATTAAATGGCTATTGTAATTATAAGAAAAACTCATTTTCTACAACCCATTTGATGTGTCAGAAAGGTAATATCACCATATATATTTTTTTCAGATACATAATACAATATAAAAAAATCAACTGATTTATTATTATTTATCTATACAAGCAGGCCTTTTAACAAGACACAGGAGGCAAAAATGTAAACTGTCAAATCAAATAAATTAGAAACATAACTACATAAATAAGCATAACTTACATTAATGAATGAGTAAATTACTACTACTACTACTACTACTTTTACTACTACTATTACTATTACTACTACTACTACTACTACTGCTACTATTACTATTACTGATGCTACTACTACTAATACTATTACTACTATTATTACTGATGTTACTACTACTATTACTATTACTACTACTGCTACTATTACTATTACTGATGCTACTACTACTACTATTACTACTATTATTACTGATGCTACTACTATTATTACTGATGCTACTACTACTACTATTACTCTACTACTACTACTACTACTACTACTACTACTATTACTACTACTATTACTGATGCTACTACTACTACTATTACTACTATTATTACTGATGCTACTACTATTATTACTGATGCTACTACTACTACTATTACTCTACTACTACTACTACTACTACTACTACTACTATTACTACTACTATTACTGATGCTACTACTACTACTATTACTACTATTACTACTCTACTACTAATTCTACTACTACTATTACTACTACTACTATTACTACTATTACTGATGCTACTACTACAACCACTACTACTACTACTACTACTACTAATAATAATAAACAAATAAATAAGCAAGCATAATAAAAATAGATACATATAAAGCTCAATAAATATACAAATATGAATAATATAAAATTAATTAGTGGGTGAGTAAATAAATAAATAAACAAACAAACAAATATATAAATAAATAAGAAACAGCTACTTGTTACAGCGCAGTTATTGTCAATACTTATTGTTTTAATTGGCCTTATTATTATTATTATTATTATTATTATTATTATTATTATTATTATTATTATTAAACTGACATCTTGTCAGTTGTCAGTGTGTTGGCAATTCCAGATAAATGTTCCCACTATATATATGTGTGTGTGTGTGTGTGTGTGTGAGAAATCAGATGTCTGAATGAGATTAAAAGGTGATGGCAGGGCAGTGAGTCCGAGTCAGAGCGAGGCAGCGTGAGTGTTTCTGCATGTCCTCTTCTGCACTTCCAAGAAGCATTAAGAACATTAAGCCGAAAAGGATCAACTACGTTTACATCCGTCCTTCGATTACCGCCCGATGAATTATAATGCCCAGGTCCGATTTTTCACGTTATAACGGTCATTAGTGTGCGTGTCCTCTTTAATTAACTCAGCTCTCTGAGAACTTTCTACAGAACCTGGCCATCATCTTTACTTTATTGAAATGATAATACAGATGTATGTGAGGGCCTGAGAACATGAGTGTCGCCATGCGCCGTTTGGTCCTGTCCTCGTTTTACCGAGCAGGTGAAGGAAGTGTGTGCTTGAGTGCAAGGATATAGTATGGTTTCAGGTATCAGGTTTGGGTTTGGAATTTTTGAAGTTGAATCCTATCAACTCATGAATTTGTAATGGAGCTCTGCATGGCAACAGCTAATTTTACGCTAAACTCTAGCTAGCATTAGCTAATACGACATGTATTACGTGATGTTCGCACTGTTGCATTCTCGATTCTGATTGGTCTGAAGGTTATTTATTTCCTAGAACACCAGCTCTGACCCTGAAAAAAAACCCCTCCACAGCAGATGTACAGAAGCGACATCAGTAGACCGCTACACGGCGACAAGAGACACACTACAAGCCACACTAACGACTTGTCTCTTGCTAGTGCGAATTAGGTTCACGCACACTTCATAACTTTGCCACTCGTCCACTTGTTTTCTCCGTCATGACCTTTAATACACGTTTGACACGTTTTTACGGAGAGCGATGAACTTCACGTGCGATTCCGGTGCAAGTTCTAATCAAAGCCGGGCTGCTAATGACGTTACCGTAAGAGATTCGGTTCTTCTCAGTTACGTCTGAAACGTTTTGCTCACCGCACGCCGTCTCACACCGCACTCGTCATTCACGTCCGTCTGAAATGAATGAAATGCCTCGATGTTGACGAGCGTCGATGAGCGACATGGACGTAACGTACTGTCAGGGTGATTTCTCATAAAGGTTTGGATGCGAGTGTGTGTGCTGAAGTCACGAGTCTATAAAATGAAGCTGTGTTCATTACAAGGAAGAGCAAACACTCTTCAGTGATAAACACACGCAGCTGCCACTTAGCCCAGTCCTGGATACAAGCCTTATTATTTATGCATGTTGTTCTCCATTACAAACTTGGCAACAGGTGTGTGTGTGTGTGTGTGTGTGTGTGTGTGTGTGTGTGTGTTTAAAGACATGCATGCAAGTACAGTAAGAGTGTTTATTCTGTGTGTGCGTGTGTGTGTTTGTGAGCACTGAACATGTGTGGTGTTTTATTCTTGTCAAACATTGTGTATGTGTGTGTGTGTGTGCTGTATATGCACATTTGTATGTGTGTATTTGTGTGTTTATGTGTGTGTAAGCTCCCCCTGCTTTACACTCTGGCTTTATCAGACTCCTGATGGCAAGCTGCAGCAGAGCACGCTATGGTACGTGCATGTGTGTGTGTGTGTGTGTGTGTGTGTGTGTGTGTGTCTGTCTGTGTTTCAGTGAGTAGAATATGTAGCAGTTTTATTCATCACTGGAGTTGATCTGTTCATTGTTGTACCCTAAGCAGGATAAAAAAAAAAATCTTTAAAGAAAAAATAATAGCAGTCACAGACATTATAATCTGAAATCAAATCCAGGAAGATTATAAATTATGGCACCTTGTTAAAAACCAACTTCAATTAAAATGAGTTATCATAATGGAGGTAACGCCTCTTTTTCTATTTACACTGTATTGTAGCTTAGTATTAGATTCATATCTCAGCGATACAATCCAGCACCCATAATACCCTATAGGGAGTAGGGAATAGGGAGTATGGAATAGGGAATAGAGTATGGCACCATTTAGGACACAGCCTGTTCATTTGGAAAGGTAAGTGTTTACAACAATTGGTGTACTACTTCATAAACTATTTAGAACACTAGAATGCGGATTGGGACGTGACCTCCTGTGTAGCGCCCTCCTTTTTAGCAAGCGAGCTCTGTAGGTTGTGAGGCAGTGGGTAATTGTTAATTTGCTATGGATAAAGGGGAGGAGAGAGAGAGAGAGAGAGAGAGAGAGAGAGAGAGAGAGAGACTGAATAGCTATGGCAGCTTTTCTGCTTGCATCCGGCTATTTATTTATTTATCTATTTATTTATGTATTTATTTATTTATTTATCTATCTATTTATTTGTCGTACATATATACGAATAAAATATTTCTCTTCTAAAAATCATATTCATTCCTTATTTGTAAAAAAAAAAAAAAAAAGGTGTTAATTCTTTATTTGATAATTTTTTACATCAGGCTGTTTATATCTCCGTAATGAAACAACTCTGACGTCATTAATCGCCTTAATGTTTTAGCAAACTGTTTGGCTTGTCCAAATCTTTTAAAATATATTTACAGATTAATTAAAGAATTAAAAGAACATCCCGATGTATTTTTAATACTAAAAAAAATAATAATTAAAAAAAAATTACAATTTGTGAAATTATACTGAACATTTCGGCAATACTGTGTGGAGGGGGAAATGGGTTCATCAGTTTTAAAGATTTAAAAGTGAATTAAGTGTAAATAATGACGTCACATCCGACAGTCCAAGAAGACTTAAAAAAAAAAAAAAAAAAAGAGATGATCTTGTCAAATTATCAAGATGTCAAATTAGGAATAACCGGGAAATTATTTTATTTTCAATTAGCGGCTAAGACTCTCATGTCGCCATTCCCCCCAGTGTGGTTTAACTGTCGGCTGAAATGCTAAAATTCTGGATTAAAGGACACTTCTCCATCAGCCTGCTGTCCTCTTCTTCTCCTTTCATCATCAGCAACATATAGATGAGAGAGAGGAGATTACAGAGAGGCATCACAGAGCAGCTCCTCATTCCGACCTCCTTTTGTGATGATATTGATGATGACGATGACCAAATGGACAGCTTGATATTTTTTTTTCTTTCTTTTTTTTTTTGGTTCTCGACCTCGTTATAAAGAATCAATATTATATCAAGGGGTAAGTTTCCGTGATAAAGGACTTTAGCCACTCCAGCTATTCATCATAAGCCTGTAGCAAGCAGATAGGTCAAAAGAAATTATATTGCACTAAAGAGAGAGCCTCCTTATCTCTCTATAGCAGAGAGGTGGAGGGACAAGGCGATCGATACACGAGCTGGGGTATCTACTTCTTGCAATTATCAATAGCTGATTTTTTTCTTCTTCTCCTTCTTCTTTTTTTTTTGTCTTCCCGGGACTGCATCTATTAATACCAGATAATAATAATGGACATAAACTTCGAGAAGGGGATGATGAAGGTGAAGGTGGAGGATGGATGGGAGAAAAGTTTGCACACGCAATGACCTTGCTGTCAAGGAAAAACTGTCACGTTTCTTTCTTCTTTCTTTCTTTTTTTTTTATACAGACGAAAAATAGCCAGAGAGCAAAAAGGACACAGTGATTCCTGCATGCACGCGCTGCGCGATCACTTTCTTTCCAGAGGAATAACGTGCGTGCGCGCGCGCGCGCGCGCGTGTGTGTGTGTAAGATGCAACATCTGCAGCACCGTTTGGTCCCGTGCTTTATTTATACAAGACCGAATTACAATAAATAATCAGAAAGAAAAGAACAATTATTATTTATTTATATATATATATATATATATATATATATATATATATATATATATATATATATATTTGTTTATTTCTATATTTAAATATGCATTTTTAAAAAAGTCGCAATTACATACAGGGAAATGAATGCGCATTTGAAACATGATATTTTATTATAAGTAAATATACATTTTTCGCCGTGCTATAAGAATGTTAGATGTTAGATTTCGTATCCTAAAACCGGGATCTTGAAAAAAAAAAAAAGAAAGAAAAAAATCCGAATGAACTGATATAAACAAATGAAGATCCATCCATCCATTTTCTATACTGCTTATCCTACAGGGTCGCAGGGAACCTGAAGCATATCCCAGAGAGCATGGGGCACAAGGTGGGGTACACCCTGGACAGGGTATAAATGAAGGTGTCTTTGCTTATTTATAAAAGCCGGAAAATGTACTTATAAAAAAAATAATAATTGGATCATTTTGACCAAACCGAATGAAAATACGCGTCTACAAGAATGTAAAAGCCGTGCTCTATTCGTGTGCTGATAAACTCAAATTCAAGACCCCACCCCACCTCACCCCCATCTCCCCCCTCCCTCCCTCCCTCCCTCCCTCAGCAGGTCAACCTTTAAACGCAAATGAACTTTTTTTTTTCTCCTCCTAAAAAGAGGGAGACATTTCCTCTCTCTACAAATCCACAATGCGCCCATGTCTATTTCCTCAACGGCACACACACACACACACACACACACACACACACACACACAAAGAAGTTCACCTCCAGCCTGCAGTGGCGTTTTAACACGTCCTGTACGAGTAAACATACAGAAATCTCACTCCATTACATGGACACACAGTTCTGAGCTGAACAGAATGTTTAACACCATGAGATCTGACTTATGCGCAATTATCAACTATGCGTAATTCATGACGCTTTAATAGGTACAGTACAAACAAGTGTGTGTGTGTGTGTGTGTGTGTGTGTGTGTAGCATATATATATAGGAATAAATGATTAAAAATCATCATTTTCGGTATTCAAGATCACAACCCTTAATCCAGGTTTAAACCTTAATCCAGAAAAAAATAAATAAAAGGAGATAAAAACGCGTGCCTGGGTCGGCGGCCGGCGCTTTTATTTATTTAACGCTCCAAGCGCGCAAAAAAAAAAAAGAAAAAAGAAAAAAAAGAAAAAAAACGGTGCGAGGGGGGAAAAGAAAACGGCGCGGTAGGCTACATCCTAGCGGTCGCTAAGCGCAATGGGCTGAACTTAAAGCCCTGCGGGGTGGGGAGGGGAGGAGGGGGGTTTAAACTCCCTCTCCCGCGCCACGCAGCCTCCACACGCGGAACTACGGGGCGCAAGCGGCGACGGCAAGCAGCCCTGCTACACGCGCCCGCACAAGTTTCCCTCGCTGCTGCGCCCGAGCACGCGGAAACGATCCGAGCATCGAATGTACTTTTTTTTCTTCCTTATCTACTCTCGAAACAACAACAACAACAACAACAACAACTGGAAGCGACAGACGTTAAAAGACGCTTTGAGCTGAGCGCGTTACCGGGAACGAGGACGCGCTTCAGGACTGAGCGCTGCTTCACCGACTAAAACTTTCATCTTATTTTTTTTTTTTTTTTTTTTGCTATTAAGCATTAAGACTTCACGCGCGCGCGTTCTGCAAACTTTTTACGCACGTCTCTTTTTTCCTTCTTCTCCTTCGTGTGTCTTGTTCATCCAGCCACTTCAGAAGGTTACAAAGCGAGCGTTTTTCCTTTGATTTCATTTTAATCAGCACTTGGGAATAACTTTTTTTTTTTTTTTTTTTTTGGACAGAGCACGAAGAGGACGCTGCAGAGTAGACAGAGAACACCCGAGCTAGGGCTATTAGAAGGACCGGAGGACGGCAGAGGAAGCAGCACCGGGGACACTGAAGGTACTGGAAGCACACTTTCAAAGCGTTGCATGGTGTTAAAAGTTGTCCTCAACATGGACGCGCGAAGTTAACAGCTGTCGGGGGAATACGCGGCGGGCGCAAACGCGTGACGCACGCACGGGTATGCAAGCAAATCACAAAGAAAGCGACGAATTCCCGGCACTCGCGTGGCGAAAAAAGGGAAAAGAAGCTGCTGACCTTCCTGTGCTGAAGACCCCCCCGAGTGCTGGGCGTTAATACGGGATTTGGAGCTCTGAGCGAAGAGGAGGAGGAGGAGGAGGATAGAGCGCGCGCGCGCGCACACACACACACACACACACACACACAGAGACAGATAGTTCGAGGGCGAAGCGGCTAATTGCCGAGTCCGTCCCTCATTTCCATATCCGGCTGGAGCTCGGCCAATCCCCCCTCGCGCAGCACCGTTAATCGCGATGCATTATTCACTATCATAATTATATACCGGACTTTCGCGCGCGACGCTGCAACCTCGCTTAATTTTCCGTCACCTGACTGTTTTGCTGAACGGGTGCTCTTTATTTTTTTATTTTATTTTTTTTGTTATTGTTGTTGTTATCTCTTTTTGCACGCCGATGCGCGTGCAAAAAGCGGGGCCGGGTGGCAGCGCATCATCTTCATCCTCACCATCATCTTCATCATGTCCCGACGGAAACAGGCCAAGCCGCAGCATCTCAAATCGGACGAGGAGACTTCAGCGCTCGGGCTGGGATCGGAGAACGGTGAGTGGCTTATTCACAACTCAATTCACAAACTTTACAACTTCTGCGTGCACCGTTTACTAAAGGGTTCTGGCACATCACAAATTTAAAGAAAAACAAAAACAAAACAAACAAAAAAACAACAACAACAAATGATCCACAATAATAAAAAATTAAACAAACAAATAAAATGTTAAATTAAGATGATGTGCAATTCTTTATTTGTGCTCTTGCAGTTTTTAAGGGATGCACGTGAAGTGCGTGTTTTTTTTTGTTTTGTTTTGTTTTGTTTTTTTTTTTAAAATAATATAAATATAAACTCATTATTAAAAAGGTTCAATTTGTAGATTGTAGAAGGGAAAACGATGCTTCTCGGAAACATCCATGAAATATTTATCAGCACAGCAAATGGATGCAACGCTCACGAGTTTGTAATGTGTTCTGCATTACTGAAATATATTTAATAATAATAATAATAATAATAATAATAATAATAATAATAAGGTACAAAGTTATAATGTCGGAAAAATCCTTAATGTCGGATTATATTTTTTGATGAGCAATATCAGGTGTTTGTTTGGAGATTGCGCCTCCATAGAGGCACGTGATTTTCACGTTTTACACAGCAGAACTATTTCGCCACCGTTTCCCAAAATGTACCTGAGGTAAAAGTGATCAATTAAATAATTCAGCTATTAAACAATAACGTTTGCGTTCCTGCTTCAATCCATCTGCTGTACTGAAACTTCATGTCACTCTGCAGTGCTACACTTTCCCCAGATTTAATTGAAATATATTGTTTTGGATAAGATACATCTTTTTTTTTTTTTTTTCTCTCCCTCTCTTTTTTGTTCTATGGAAAAGAAAAAAAAAAGAAAGCCCAGATTCAGAAAGAGAGCCAAGTTCTTGCACACTGAGCCCTTGTTTGCACCCAGATGTCCATTGTGCTGGTGTGTAAAGAAGCCTATTGCATATTCCCAGCTAGATTAAGTGCAGAGCTATGCGTTATTTTATTTATTTATTTTTCTTTGTCATGGTAATGTTTTATTTATTTATTTATTTATTTATTTATTTATTATTTTTTTCATTTGCTTCACATGACACTTTCACACTTCAGCTGTTACACGCCGGACACGTCCATTTCCGTTGGAATTGTCCTGCGCGTAGATGCTGCTTGGAGTACTGTTATCAGTATGAAGATGGGTAATTCCAGACAGCGTATGAGTATCAGTGTAATCCCTTTTTATTCTCTCTGTATTAATAATGTCCATGTATCAGAAATATATAAAAGTCATGATATTTAAACTCATTCTGGATTGTCCTCCAGGAGACATTTTGATATGGTTTTGAAATGTAAACATATTACACTGCATAATGCTCTCTCTCTCACTCTCTCTGTCTGTCTCTCTCTCTCTCTCTCTCTATATATATATATATATATATATATGCTAGATATATTTCATATATTAACCTACAGAAACATTCTGCACACAGGAGTTTCCATGTCTGTTGGTAGATGGCAGAAAGGTCTTTGCACTCTTTAAAGCACTCATCATGTAATCCGTCCCAGCCTCTCTCTCTCTCTCTCTCTCTCTCCCTCCCTCTCTCTCTCTCTCTCTCTCTCTCTCTCATCATTTTCCATCATTTTTTCATATGCCGTAAATGATCAGAAAGCAAAACTTAGGTTAGTAGGTTATTAGATCTCGTGTCATTGACGTCATTATTTTAGCCAAGTTGAAGAGATTAAAATGATCCCTACTACCTTTAAAGATGCACACACACACACACATACACACGACACACACATACACACACCATGGCTGGCGTACAGGGACCTGGAAATTTCACCCCTGTATCTGTGCACTTAAAAGCACAAGAGAGTGTTTGATGGAGCGAAAGTCAAGCTCCTGGACTTGTTCAAACACAAACATCAGAAAGTCAAGAACTAAAACGAGTTTTTCATTCGCATAGCTTTAAACCGTGGAGGTCCTCTAAACCGCCCGAGAGCTTTTCGGAGACGGACTGACGGTTCTCAGGTCGCGTCTCGCTCGCTTGGAGTGCTGCAGCGGGCGACGCGCGGCTGCTCGTGCTGTTATCGATCACCAGAAAGTCAAAGCCTCTTTGTCTCACTGGGCGCAGCATCACGAGCGTTATAACACGCATTTATTCTTTTATGATTTTCATAAACTCACATCTTTTACGAGTCACCGGATGCCAGCCGTACGAAATGAAATGTACACTGATGCGACATCCGACGTATTAAAAAATGATTATTATTCTAATACTGTACGTAGCATTAAAAGACATACATTGTGCATTTATTTATACTGATTCTGACCGGGAGTACTTTCAGTATTTTTAGTTATTTCAGTGGACATCATATATCGTCCATTTATACTGATCCTGTATTGAGAATTATTCATTTTACACTACTGGTCCTGAACAGCAGTGATACGTTTTGTTCTGGACATCAGTCATGTGATTGACATTTATACCGGACATAGGATGAAGCCGAAACCTTTTACAAACATTCCATTCATTAGGATTATGATTCGATTGGATTTATCACTACAAGCCCTACGATATAAATTTATACGGATTCTATACTGTACAAAAAAATGTAAATTACATAGCACTGGAAGGCTTAGGACGTGCCGTTTTACTGATTACTGATTTTGTACTGATTTTAAATACTGATCAGTTCTATCACTGGATGTAACTTCTACTCAAATAAAATCAAAATAAAAAACACTACTAGAAAATCTGACTCATTATAAACCCTGCATTATGCATTTATTCTGATAACTGTTTCGCTGGACATCGAAGTCATGTGACCTACATTCATACTGGACGCAGCATCCAAAGTCCTATTAAACGTACATTCAGATCATGATTCGATTCAGGATTTAACGCCGCGACCCTACGATACAAATCTATATACTTTAAAAAAAAATAAAAAATACCAGACAGTGTAATTACAAAGCCCTGGAAGCCTCGGGATCTACGTGAATACTGAGTACTGATTTTTCATAAATGTAAATCGTTTGATTCACTGGCTGTTGAACACTACGAGCCCTACAATATAGTACTCATTCTGTACTTAAAGTATAAAAATACTATACTATTTGATTAAAAAAAAAAAAAAATCCTATATTATGAATTTACACTGATTACACTAGGTACTGAGTACTGATTTTAGTAAACTCATATAGTCTGTATTTCACTGTTATAACGTCACAACATGAGCTCTATGTTATACACTCATACTACTCCTGGTGAGTATTAAATGATGTACTTAATTACTGGTTCGCAGAAAATTGGATTCTTCTTGCAGGACATCGGAGTCATGTGATTTACATTTCTACCGGACGTAGCGTCTGAAATTTTTAAAAGCATGCAACTCGAAAAAGCTGGACATGAAGTTACACTGATTCTACGCTTAAAAGTATTTAAAAAAAAAATAAAAATACGACAAAATCTAGAAACTGACCTGTGATATTATGGAAATCCTATTCTGAGTACTGAGTGCTGATCTTAGTATAGTTCTGTATTCATGAACATGTACTGAATATTTCCTGGACATTAGAAAGTATGTCCTACAGATCCTGTACTGAGTGTGACTGATACGAAACTAATTTCGCCGATTCTGATTAGAGGAAATATTCCGCGTACATTAGTGTAAATTAAGCGTTTATACTCGACATAGCATGTGAAGTACTGAAGTCCTGAAAATTCCGATTTGATCTGATTCAGTGGATATAATACAGTGCAAGGTGAAAGGATGAAAGATGATTTCGACTCATTCTTTACTTTACAATAATATCAAATCTGATTTCATAGATTTGGACCTCCCGTATTTTTTTTAATCCCTTTATGCCGATTTTGATTCCGAGTACTGATTTTAGTGAACGTATCTTAAATTCGATTCTTTCGCTGGACATTTCGAAGTCCTGCGATTTACATTTAGCGTCAATAGAACTGTGCTGTAGACTGGTAGCAAAAATATCTCTCGCTCTCTCGCTCACACACACACACACACACACACACACACACACACATATATATATATATATATGAAGATGATGCACTGCTTATACACACCCTTTGTAATACAGCCACATTAAGTACTCTTATATTAAGTATATGTAACTCATATAGAGCAGTTTATATGTACACGTTATGGAGATTTTAACAGGACTGATGACGTCACTGACTGATGTGTGTGTGTGTGTGTCAGAGCAGGTCTACGAGGTCACACACATCACACAGCATTAAACAGAGCACACACTGTGTCACCTATCGCACTGAAACACTGTACATAACCGCCGATTCATTTTACTCGATCAGTTACCTAATGACGTCGCGTGTTACCGAGTTACGAACAGCGCGGCGTGATTAGCTGACGAAACCAAGGCCTAGCTGTCGAGCCGTCCACACACACACACACACACACGTCTGTTTCAGACTCTAAAACGGATCTTTACGGACGTTTCGTGCGTTTACATTGTGTGTGACTGTAGCTCATTTTCATCCTCCGTCTTATACTGTTTTTTTTCCCCCCCCTCTCATTCACGGAATATTTCAGCACCTTTTTTCCTTGGAGTTATTTGTTTGTACCTCTGAGTCTGTCCTGTAAAATCCAGGAAGCAACGTTTAAGCTGTTTTTCACCCAGAAGCGTGATGTGTTTTTGTGTAGCGTGATTAGATGATGAAGCTCAGGTCATGCTTTCCAGGATACGTCATATGTGAATCATTCTTCCAATATTACATTTACAATACTGATATCATAGAAAGAAATGACCGGAAAAATGACATACATTTTACAAATAATTACACGTCAAGGTGCATTTCATCGCGCCCCGAAACGGCACGTGCAAACACACGTGACACGGTGTAAACATCTGTGATCCCGATGTGAAAAATGAAAATCACGCGTGGAAACCAACACTACATGTGCACTCCATGCGAAATATTAAAACGTCGTGAAAATAAACAAATTGTTTACTGTTTATAAATCAAAATGAATCATGAATCAATGAAAAGAAACCACAAAAGGAAACATAAAAACAAATGCCCCGTATGTGGACGTGAATGAATCACGTGGGGAAATGAATCACGAATCAATTAATCAATGAATCATGGGGGGGGGGGGGGGATCGCGAACGGAAAAATAAAACATGTGAGAAGAATTAGCTCGTACGTTAAAATAAATGAATCATGTGGGAAAATGAATCACGAATCAATGAGTCATGTGGGGGGAAAAAAAATCACGAATGGAAAAATAAAACGCACGTGAAGAATTAGCATGTACGTTAAAATAAATGAATCACGTGAGAAAATGAATCACGAATCAATGAATAAATTAATCATATGGGGGGAAAAAATCATGAACGGAAAAATAAAACACGCGAAGAATTAGCACGTACGTTAAAATAAATGAATCACGAATCAATGAATAAATGAATCATGTGGGGTGGAAAAAATCATGAACGGAAAAATAAAACACGCGAAGAATTAGCACGCACGTTAAAATAAATGCGTCACGTGGGAAAATGAATCACGAATCAATGAGTCATGTGGGGGAAAAAGATCACGATCGGAAAAATAAAACGCACGTGAAGAATTAGCACGTATGTTAAAATAAACGAATCGTGTTGAAAAATCGGATGTGAAAATGAATCAGTGAGTCATGTGGAGAAAAGTTGCAAAAGGAGAAAAGAAAAACCATTTGAATCACATGCGCGACAGATGAAGAAAATAAAGAAATCGTAGGGGCGAAAAATTGCGTAAATAAATACAACAAATAAAAACACATGCACGACATGTGAAAATTCAAATGAAATGAATCACATTTGACGTCTCAGATGTTCTCCATAACCTTTCTGGGTGTACTTTAATAAATAATGCAAGATCAAATTAAGGCCTGCATGAAATCCTTAAAGAAATGCACACCGAGATGTCACATATCGTACCGAGACGCCATAGAGACCGAGCGAGTCATTAAAACCGTGACGCAGTGTGTTACTGAGGGACGAGCTCGTGATTAGATGACAAATCTCAGGCCCTGGATGTCTGCTCATTCACCCTCAGAGTCCGCACATGCTGTGTTCATCGAGGATAACTTTGATTAGATTAGATTCAATTCTGTTTTTTTTTGCTGTCAGAACAGTACACACGTTCATTTCGTCACCTGTTTCCTACGTATTCGATTCCTCAGGATCGAGACGCCATGTTCGAGTTAAAAAGAGCACCTGAATGACACCTGTTGTCCTGAAACACCATCGTTATCATCCTCGCTTTTGATCATCATCGAGAACGTAACAGCGTAGAGCACCTGAAGCCTAGACAGAGCGCGATCCACCTCACGCAGTCCGTATACTACTCTTATAATCACTTTAAAGAGGAATTTCTCGACGTTCAGTCCACGTCACATACTTGTAAGCTTGCCGTTGAAATCAGTGGTCCTCACACAGCGGTTCGTGAAGTCTAACCACGGCGTGTGTGATATTTATGTCACCAAAGCGAGCATTATCAAAGTTTTTCTACTTATTATCGTGTTCTTAGAGTTGCTAGCGTATTCGCCCGATCACTTTGAACGGAATAGGTTTCATCCAGACCTTGAACCTAATTAAAAATAATAATAATAAAAATCGACAGCACTAATAACTCGATAAAATAATATCGTACGTATTTAAATAGCGAGCCTAATATTTGTTGGATTACAAACATTCATGCGGGATTTATTTTACACTCAAAAGGATCCCTGGCTCTGACTGAACAATTTATCATACTTGAGCGCTGGATGAATTCTAATGAATTATCATTTCAGGTTTTTCAGGCTGTATATTGAATGTTTGGCATATTTTGGAGTTTATTTGTAACCCTGTGCCTGTTTCGCATCACCCCACATTCTTCCCTGAGAAGCCACTGGCCTTTTTTGTTTGTTTGTTTGCTTCTGTGGCTTACGTAGTCAACATTGTCGGACCCCTTTCGAATGTGAGAAGGTGTGAGCTCATGCCGTGCCAGCGACCGATCCGTGCCCCTACACCCCCCCCCCGGTGCCCCCTGAGGGTGGCGCTTTGATAGCGTGCGCTGATTTAACCTTTGCCTGCGCGGCGCTGCCAGAGGCGTCTGCTGCACGTCAAGCTTATAATACAATTAGTACATGTGTGCCGGTGACCTTGGCAGGCCGTCCTCCAAAGTGTTAACAGTGACGGCCTTTCATCTCCGCCGCCGCTTCCGCTTCAGATCAGCGCGCACACACACACACGCACACACGCACACACACTCCCCCCCCCCCCCCCCCGCTTAAACACTGTGGGGGGCCTGAGGGTCCTCAGAACACACACATATACTCACTCACTCGCTCTCTCTCACACACACACACACTCGCTCGTGAGCACATGTGTTTATGAGTGTTGTCGCTTACTCTTCCCTTCTCTCTCTCTCTCTCTCTCTCACACACACACTTTTCATCCAAACTCGTATAATTTTTTCACCCATCTCTTATACTCATATATTAAATCCCGGTTTGGCACGTAATTGAGTTATTAATCACAGCTCCTGCTATGAACTGATATAATTAATTGACAAGTCAATGGATCAGTAGTACTGTCATTGTTCTTCTTCTTATTATTATTTAATTATTGAATTGTTTAATTCATTCTTTGCTTTTTTTTTTTTTAAATAATAATTTCCTGTCGTTTTTCTTCCTGCAGTGGAGATTTCATTATGTTATGGACATCACTATGCAGGTTATAGTGTTTTTTTTTTTTTTTTGTATTTTTTTTTTGAGTTATTACTGTGTATGTTGTGTACTGAACCAGTCCCTTTAATGAATCCGGTTTCAAATCGAAAACTCACTCAAACATTTGTCAGGTTTCAGGTTCGGTGGCTAGAACGAATGTAGATTTTAAAGGAATGTAATTAAGGAATAAAAAGCTCTAATGGCTATAATAAATAAATAAATAAATAAATAAATGACGGGGCTGATTTGTCTCACATGCTCAGTGTTTGAACAGTGGGATTACTAATAACAGAAGCAATCCATTTTTTGTACAAATAAATAAATAAATAAATACAATTTTTACAGTGAAATAGGTTCCCGGCTGTAACAAAAAAAAAAAAAGATAATTAAAAAGGTATGTATACACAGTATAAACACACGCAAATACGACTAATCGAATGTTTTTCATTATAAAAGGTACCGATATTTCTATCTGCATGTGGAATTATGGGTGTATAGAGGAGCGGAATTCAAGCGAATTCTTGAAGCTCGTCAGCGCCATGTTTTGTTTTATTCCTGTCATTAGCTGAGGGTCTGAGGACCACCCACACAGGCCGAGCAGCCGATCGTCCGGCCTGTCGAACGTGGTCGTGTCCTAATTACAGCTCAGAGCTTTGAGAGCAGATAGACGTGAGTGTGCGTTTAAGGGCCACGTTGCTGTAGTGCAGTAGTGCTGCGGTGCTGTCGGACAAATTGCCATCACTGAAGCCTGTATCGCACGACCTGCACAAACAAATCGTTAATGTTTTGGCTGCGGCGCATCTGTGCGCTACGACAAAGCGTCTTCTGTTCACACGGACACAGAGCGCTTACTGTACCACGAGGGCCAAGGCTGAGAAAGCCATCTCGCTTTTACTTCGCATCTCTACGTCTCGGTCTCTGTCTCTCTGAACAACTAGCACAAGCAGCAGTACTCAGTGTCTCTCTCTCTGTCTTTATCTCAGTCTTTATCTCTAACACACACTAGGCTCATCTTGGGTTGTTTCTAAGAGAGCCTGGAATTACAGACCTTGAATAAAAATAAAAGAGTTTTTTTTTCTTTATTTTTGAAAATGATAATCACTTGAAGTAATATTAATACTACTACAATAACTACTATAACTACTATTACTACTACTACTACTACTACTTCTGCTACTACTATTATTGCTACTACTACTACTACTAATACTGCTACTACTATTACTACTACTACTACTACTATTACTACTACTACTACTACTACTACTACTACTAATAATAATAATGCATTCCATTTATATAGCACCTTTCTAACCCTCAAGGTTACTGACCAAAAAAAAAAAAGAGCTGGGATTAGACTAACACACACTAACACACTGTTCTTCTTAAATTAAGTATTTAAAAAAAAAAAAAAAAGTTAAAATGATATCTTTTGAAAAATAAATATTGTGCAGTAATATAAAGAAAATAAATAAATAATAATAATGTCCTCTATTTGTATAGCACCTTTCGAACACTTGCTGAATTCAATGAAGAAAAGAGAGAGAGAGAGAGAGAGAGAGAGAGAGAGAGAGAGAGCGAGAGAGAGAGAGAATACTAGACTAACACACTAAACTCATGCTCTTCCATTAAGGCCATTACACACCTTAAGTAACAAAAAATACATTTTTTCTTTATTTTTTGAAAATGTTATCACTAGGAATAATATCACTTGACGTAATAATAATAATAATAATAATAATAATAATAATAAATAAAAAATAATAAAGTCCTTCATTTATATAGCGCCTTTCCAACACTAGAGTTACTGACAAAAAAAAAAAAAATAGAAAGGTTTTACAGGCAACCTTTTGCTTTCTATCTTTCTCACTCTGAGGTAATCTTCCATCGTTCCTCTCACAGCCAGATCACAAATTTGGGTTTAAGAAAAAAAAAAAAAAAAAATCTCTTCGTTTATTTTTAGGAAAGCAAATTTTTCATTCTTCCTGCCTTCAGTGTCGCTTCTCTGATGCAGAGACAAGTCACTCCTCTGAGTAATCGGAGCCAAGAAAAGAAACAGAAAGGAAAGGAAGAAGTAGCAGAGAGAGAGAGAGAGAGAGAGAGAGAGAGAGAGAGAGAGAGGGATTTGTCAATGAAAACAGTGCCTTGAGAGAGAGAGAGAGAAAAAAAACCCAGAGGTGCAATGGAAAGAAAGTGGCATTTGCGGAGGAATTTGTGAACATTGTTAAAAGCAGCAGGCATCCTCGTGTTGCTCCCCTCCCTCCTGCTTCATCACTCGCTTAAAGCGCTTTGAAACGCTTACGAGAAGATGAGAATGTTTCAAATAACCCAGGGAGGGGTGGGTTAAAGGAGAACCAGGAAATGTGTAGAGAACCTGGAAAAAACGTGAGCGCACACACACACACACACACACACAAGCTTCGGATTGTGTTTATAGGAATGCAGTCATGAATGAAAGGGATGTTTAAAGGGAAAATCATGTGTGTGTGTGTGTGTGTGTGTGTGTGTCAGGAAGACGAGCCGTGTGTCATTCCTTAACTCAGTATCGAAGATGTCCTGGAAAGATGAGTGTGTAATCGCTCTGCGCTCTCCGTCTTCCCTCAAATCGGTCGAGGAGCTCAAAAACCTGATCTGATATAATATGTCAGATTAGCGGTTTCAGTTAGCACGCCAAAGATCGTAGGCCGAGATAGCTCGCGCGATGAGTCGAAGCCTACAATCGCCCTATTGATTCCTCACCGCTTCATATTTGCATTTGAGGAAAGGAAGACTCTTAAGGGGATGAAAATGAATCAGATTTTTTTTTTGTTTGTTTTTTTGCAAACGCTTTCCTTTCTCGCGAGAATCAATACACACACACACACACACACAAAGCATCAAACACACACACTCGTTCCCTCTCATTTCCTTACACACACTCTTCTACTAGCTTCCTCACAGACACACAACCTCTTACAGATGGATTTTTTTTTAAAGAGCTTTATATATTAAATAATACACACAATAGAAAATACAAAACGTGTGTGTATTAGATATTGTACATTCGCTATATTATTATTATCATCATCTCCTCTATATGAACACTTGAGGATCTAACGCTTCAGTTTTACTCATTCTTTTCACATTCAGTCAAACTAAATTAAGTGTACACAATACAACTCCTACTGTAAATACCATCAAGAAACAATAATGATAATTACTAATATTAAGAATATTAATAACCTCAATTTCCTTTTATTCTATTAAAATAAGAGAATTTATTGTGAAAAGGGGAAAAAAAAAAAAAAAAAGCCATCTTCCTTACTCGGAGAGAAAGAAAAGCAATAAGGATAATTTTCTGTTAATGATTATTCCACTCCAAATAGGGTCTGACCTTTCACCCTTCAATTATGGAAATGAGCCCCACTGCGAGTGAGTCGGCAAAATGTCTCAGTCAATATTCCAGCGCTTTCCAAACCTCCTTGCTTTAGTGATGCTTTTAAATATATTATGAGGAAGAGAATTTTCCGCAAGCATTAACTCTCATTTTAATGAATTTAACTTCCTTATATATATATATATATATATATATATATATATATATATATATATATATATATATATATATATATATTTAAATGCACAGTGAAATACATTATTTGGTAAATTGATAAGGTCATCAGTGGTACATGCTGATCGTGCATTTTATCAGCAGACACATTACTGGGAATTGTGATTGTTAGGCGTTCTCTTAAATACAAGCGGCCATTGTTCACGGAAATTGGGTTCACGTGAATCTCTTATGTTACAATGCTTGTTTTCTCTCTCTCTCTGTGTGTGTGTGTGTGTGTGTGAAGGTAAGGGTGAGCGTTAGAGTTAATCACGGCGCCTTTCCACTTCTTTAGAAAAATATTTTTACCAGAGCAGCTTGAGAATGTAGTTTCTTGACAAAAATCAAATGCTGATTTTTTTTTTTTAAACATCATATAGTTAGGCTTCATATATTATATATAAAAACATATATATAGAAAATTTTCCTCTCATACACAAAGTGGAAGTTGGTAATTGGACTCAGCACGACGCTATAAAATTTAAATGTATTGTCACAAATAATTAAGGCATATTGTTACACGAGAAGCATATGCTTTCCCGTTAGACTAATCATCTCTCGTTACAAGCTAAACATGTCTGTGAAAGGTAAGGGCAGAGAGAGAGAGAGAGAGAGAGAGAGAGAGAGAAAAATCTCTTCTTACTTTGGCTCGACTAATCATGTCTTTTGGCAGGGTCGAGTGGGTCTCTGAAGTGAAGCAGTCACTCAGTTTTCCATGTAACAAAGTAGCAGGCGTACTCGGTGGAGATAATTAACATACGCCACATCACACACACGTACAAACAAACGAGTACCGGTCCTGTCCTGCTTTCTTTTGGATGCATGGAAACGTAAACCGGCGCGAGGCTGGTATTTCACGGTTTGATTAGGTGTGAATTCGGGAATCGTTCGGCGAGTGTCTCTCGCGCCGTGTCCACATGACAGCTATATGAAGAGGAAGTGGCTTCCAACAACTGTGACTGAACATATGTAACTAATCAGAGGCATTGCTGCTTTGGCAGAACCATGTAATTTACTCTCGCAGGGAGGACCAAAGAGACAGTGCATGATGAAAGACATGAGGATGGAAAGAAAGAAAGAAATGACATCCTATATCCTGGAGCGCACATATTACATACATGCTACCGACTCCATGCTCGAACCCCGAGTTACGACGTGCTTCTCATTTAGTAGGAGTGCATCCGTGGAATAAATAGTGAGCAATGTGTCACAAATCCGTGAAGCATACGTTAAAAAAAGGCTTTAATTATGAAGCAAAGCAACAACCCTCGGTTCTGTCAGAACGCAGTTATTGTGCTGATGAGTGAAGTGACTTTGCTGAAGGTTAAACCTATCACCTGGATGAAATGCAGAGGTTGCATGTTACCCTAGCAATGCTAAATAAGAGGCTTAGGCATTTGAAATTCAGGTGGAAATGAGGTGGCTTGATAGCAGAGGGGAATCCTAATGGGGCCATCAAAGACCTGATTTGTACTCAACAAGCAAGGCAGCTGTGAATTGTATAAAAATATTGGAAATCAATAGCTCGTATGGAATTTCATTAAGCAGCAGTATCCACAATTGATAGGCCCTCATAATTTGATGGATTGCACAAAGAAAATTATTAGCTGGCTCTATGGAGAGGAGTAGAATGCACAAAACCCCGCTCTGAGAATTGGTGAACTAGGATGGTTTGTTCGGAATTTAAAAAAAAAATAAAAAGAATATCGATTTTAGTCATGGTAAGGCGAGAAAAAAAAAATTAAAGGTTAATTCGTAGGTGTTGTGCTGAAAAGTGTGTTGAGTGTATGTGCATTATTTATTCATTTATTCTGTGCTTTGCCTCTTTTCTCCTCGCAGTCTCAGGTGAGATCCTGGACGATGCCGACAGCGGTAACGAGAGCCGCAGTGGTAGTGAGGAGACCCATGTGTGTGAGAAATGCTGCGCTGAGTTTTTCAAGTGGTCTGACTTCTGCGAACATCTGAAGAGCTGCACCAAGAACCCACTTGTGCTTATTATTAGTGAGAATGAGGTAACACCGGACTTGACACGGGAGTACCCAACGGAGCCCTCACCCGTGCCCAGCTGTTCGAGTGAGCCCGCAGACAGCGAGGAGGCAGGCGAGGGCCGGCACACCCCAGCTGAAGTGGACGATGGTGCGGAGATGACTTTGGAGCAAGTAGCCAGCCTTGATAAAGATGATGAGCCCATGGACTTGGAAATGTCTCCTGAGAAAACACTGGACCATGATGATCCAGATATATCACCAGAGCCTGATGTCAGCCTACCTCAGCTTGACACAGCCCAGCCCTCTGGGACAGGTTACAGTATGCCCAGCACAAATGTCACTTTGGAAACACTGCATGGAACCCGAGTGGCTGTGGCGCAGTTTGCCCAAAGCTTCCGTGGGGCAATAGCTAGTGGCATGTCCACCATGGCCATCCCAATGATTTTGGACCAACTGATGGCTTTACAGCAGCAGCAAATTCACCAGCTTCAGCTGATAGAACAGATCCGTAGCCAAGTGGCCCTAATGAACAGGCAGAACCCTGCACATGTGGCTCTTAACCATCATACACACCACAATACAAATGGTGGCTCACAGCCATCATCTACCACTGGCCTTCCCACAATTCCCAGTCAGCTCCAGCTACATGGCTTCATTACACCACCTGTCCACCAGCTCCCTATAAGGGTGCCACCCAGTTTAAATGTCCAAGGCCCAACCTCACTGTCTTCTGCCTTGGAAGGGTGTCACTCCCATGTCTCAAAGACAGGCAGCCAGCTGTCCAGTTCTATAATGAACAGCAACACCTCAACAAATTCCTCATATCCACCATCGAGCTGTAGCGTAGTTCCTTCCTTGTTGCCACTTCAGAGTTCAATCACTACCTGCAGCAGCAGCAGCAGCAGCAGCAGCAACAGCAGCAGTGGAGCTGGAACTGGCATCAGCAGTAGTGTTTCCCTCCCTAGAAACACTTCAAGTCCTCCAACACTGACCCATGGAAGCCTGCTGAGCTCCCCTTCCAACCTTCCCCTGATGCCTCCGAGTTCCTCAAGTAGTGTCATCTTCCCCAACCCGCTGGCCAGTATTGCAGCCACAGCCAATGCACTTGATCCTCTTTCTGCCCTGATGAAGCACCGCAAAGGAAAACCTCCTAATGTCTCTGTATTTGACAACAAGCCTAGCTCAGAAGACCCCTTCTTCAAACATAAATGTAGGTTTTGTGCTAAGGTGTTTGGAAGTGACAGTGCCCTTCAGATACACCTTCGTTCACATACCGGTGAAAGGCCGTTCAAGTGCAACATTTGTGGTAATCGCTTCTCTACAAAAGGGAACTTGAAGGTCCACTTCCAGAGGCACAAAGAAAAGTACCCACACATTCCAATGAACCCCTATCCAGTGCCTGAGTATCTGGACAATGTGCCAACCAGCTCAGGCATTCCTTATGGCATGTCGCTTCCTCCAGAGAAGCCTGTTACCACATGGCTGGACAGCAAGCCTGTTTTGTCCACAGCTCCAACCTCAGTGGGGCTGCAGCTTCCCCCAACCCTACCCAGTATGATCGGGGGGTATGGAGATTCGCCTAGTCTTACTCCCATAGGCAGGTCACCTCCAAGACCATCACCACCATCAAGTGAGTGTGCATCTCTGTCACCCAATGTTCTCAGTACTGAAGTAAGCACAACCCTCACTTCGGCATCTCCACAGCCCACCATGGGGAGTGATGTACCCCCAGTTTTGAAGCCAGAGGGGATTCATTTACCATCCAACTGCACCACCAGACCTGGGGAGATCAGCATGCCCTCGACCACCGTGAGCCAGATTGTGCTGTCATCCACAACCACTACCACAACCACTACCACCACCCAGATCACAGACCCAGTGACCCCTCCATCCTCTGGCTCTCATTCTCATTCCCTTCCGATGATCTCAGATCAGTTCAAGGCCAAGTTTCCCTTTGGTGGCCTCCTGGACTCTATGCAAACATCAGAAACCTCAAAGCTGCAGCAGCTGGTGGAAAACATTGACAAAAAGATGACAGACCCCAACCAATGTGTCATCTGCCATCGTGTGCTCAGTTGTCAGAGTGCTCTCAAGATGCACTACCGTATCCACACTGGGGAAAGGCCTTTTAAATGCAAAATATGTGGCCGTGCTTTCACTACTAAGGGCAACTTGAAAACGCACTTTGGGGTTCACAGGTCTAAACCACCTCTACGAGTGCAGCACTCATGTCCTATATGTCAGAAGAAGTTTACTAATGCGGTAGTGTTGCAACAGCATATCCGTATGCACATGGGAGGTCAGATTCCAAACACTCCTCTTCCCGAGGGCTTTCAAGACATGGACACAGATTTTAACTTTGATGATAAGAGTGTAGACAACATGAGCAATTATGATGATGACCTGATTGATGAGATGGAACAGGCCATAGATGATGAGGCAGATGTCAAAGATGGAGATGTGGACCCATTAAAACCAGCACATTCATATGGAGAGATGTCTCCAAGCCACTCTCCCCCAACTCCAGTCATCTCCAGCATTGCCGCTTTGGAAAACCAAATGAAGATGATTGACTCAACAGCAAATATGAACCGCGCCTTTAGCCTGAAGCCGTCTGAGAATGGAAGTGGGATCGGTGGAGAAAGTGGGGATGTGTTCAACAACGACTCATCCTCTGCCATGGGAGACTTAGAGAACCACAGTGTGGGGAGTCCAGCCTTGTCTGAGTCATCAGGCTCTATGCAGGCTCTCTCGCCTGCTCACAGTCAGCCTGAGAGCCATCGTTCCAGATCTCCAAGTCTGGTCAATAACAACAGCAGCAATGCAGGCGAGGATATCCAGGAGTCTGGTGCAGCTACAGCGACTGTGAAGTCGGAAAAGTCAGACACACCATCTCCAGGTTCTGTACCAGCTGAGCACATTGGTGTGCTAGACCTCACAGCTGCTCAGCCTGTCAGGCCTTATGTAAAAGAGGAGAACCAGTTCAGCATGCTGTTCTTAGGAAGAGATCGAGGTATGATAATGTTTGTCAAGTGGTATTTTTATGTATTTCCCTAAATTACTTAGAATAACTTTTAACATAAACTTGAAAGAAATATTTTCCTCAAAATGTCTTACATTTCCATTTTTTTCTGGTTTAGGTCTAACTGCTTCAAGCTTGATGACCTCAGCACCAGGCCTAGTCAAACTCGAGATGAATGGCCACAGCAAACCGCTGTCTTTGAGTGAGGGCTCCCACTTGCACATGGGCCTTCAGGTGCCTGCCGCAGCACCTCAGACAACAATGAGCCCCAGCCTCAACCCAATGCTGGCACCGCCTCCACCACGCCGGACCCCCAAGCAGCATAACTGCCAGTCCTGTGGGAAAAACTTCTCTTCAGCTAGTGCCCTGCAGATCCATGAGCGTACACACACAGGAGAAAAACCCTTTGCCTGCTCCATCTGTGGGAGAGCCTTCACCACGAAGGGCAATCTGAAGGTAGGTTTAGATGAAACTGCAGCAAACAAATTTTTTGTTTGCAGCAAACAAAAGAATTTACATAATTGCTACTCAAACCACGGTTTAATAATAAATAATACAATAATAATGTAGCATGAGTAAGATAAAGACGTAAATTTTCAATATGCTTAACACATTGGCACTAAATATAAAATTCTTTTTATAGCTTTTTGTTTTTAGGTCAAGTCAATAATCAATATAAAATTATCGCGCTATATAATTTAAGTATACACGTATTAGTTATCATTTTTTAGATTCCTTGGTATGTCATAGTTTACCTTTCTTTTTGTATTTTTTGTATTAGCTTTCTTTTCGTATTTTTATTTTTTTTTTTACAATTATTTTAGATGTTGGTGAAATTTGAGAATTAATTCAATAAAAACATGAATTTATCAACAGTGAAATTTAGGAATATTCAAACATCGGAAATCAAAGTAATTTTTTTTTACAGTAATTAAGCTATATTAAACAAACTTAATACATAAGATCATAATTAGAAATTATTATGCGAGTAGGAATCATTATATTAACATTTTGTTCTGAATTATTTAACTGAAAATTCTTCTTGTAAATTAAAAAAACAAAAAAAAAAACAATATTTTTACCTTGATTCTATAAAGCATTAGACAATTCTTCTTCTTCACTCTCATTTTTCCTCCTGGCTCCAGGTTCACATGGGAACCCATATGTGGAACAATGCCCCAGCCAGACGTGGGCGGCGTCTCTCAGTGGAAAACCCCATGGCTTTGCTGGGTGGTGATGCAATGAAATTCAGCGAGATGTTCCAGAAAGACCTGGCAGTCCGGGCGATGAATGTAGACCCAGGGTTTTGGAACCAGTATGCGGCGGCCATCACCAATG
>NC_071274.1:2978925-2993925 GCF_023375685.1 Ictalurus furcatus
CCAGCCACAGGGCAAAAGAGCTCCCAGAATGGTTTCCTGAGGATGTAAATGGCCATCCCAGTCAACAAATCTCAACCAAACTGAACATCCATGGGAGATTACAGATTCGATAGATAGGTGCAGTGGTCTTCAGTTCCGCCAACATCGAAACATCGACTAAGGGAATATCTGTTTTGGGGGAAAATGGTGTTCGTCACTCCGGTACAGTTCCAGAGATGTGTAGAACTAATACCAAGCTGTTCATACATCTTACTAAGACACGTTGCCCTTTCTGTCCCCTTTAATTTGTCACCTGACTGTATTACATCCGTCATTAATAGATTTTTGGATTACTTAACATGTCCAGAATCTACACACAGGCTACTAGCGTTAGCATTCATTTTCGTGTTATTAATATTTAAGCACAGTGAACACGGTTACTGAACACATTAGAAGAGGAAGAGAAGAAATAATCAATGCCATCGCGTCCTCATTCTGAAACGGAGGATTTTACGCTACACACTCTAGCTAGTGTGTTAGCTCAGCATGTAAGCATTGTAAGGCTAAATATATTAAACGTTCTCAGCGAAGGAATGGAAAATCATATGATTTTAATTCAGAATCTCACATTTCTCCCCCCTGCCAGCTCATCCGTCCTTCTGAACAGTTGCTCAGTTACTAAATGAATGCCTCAATTCTTTTAGCCTGATACATGGCTACTGATTTCCTCCTCATACTTGGGCCTTGTTTTTAAACACAGAGTTGTGTAGTGTCCATTCGTAGCCATTAGCTAATGAAAATGCTCATTTTGTTTTGGGGGGGGCTTGGATGATGAAATATAAAGTCTTTTGTTCGGGACTGAGGGCCTGAGCGATTATACAATAACTCAATATGATGCAGTTAAGGATTTCTATAAGAGCACTTTGTTATGGGAAGACATTTTACCTCAAGTGATTTCAATTAGCGTACACCAGCCAGTGAACTATGAGGTGAAATAGGGTTCGTCTCGCAAATATATTCGTTGGAAACACTCTCGAGTTACTGTTGGACAAGATACGGCACACTTCATAACGCTACGCAAGCCGTTCATTTAGGGATCATGATACTCTTCATGACAACTGATGGAAAAAAAATATACGTAGACATCGAGATCAGCTGCCAGAAAGACTAGAATTTTCATGTCAAGTTGATCGTCGCCTTCCAAGTTGACATTAGAACGTCATGAGAGTTGACCTTGATGTCTCGGGAAGAAAAAATATAAACAGGCCAGAAAGTGAGAACACAATTGTATGTCATCGGAAATCTATGTCAAGTCATATACGTGTTGCATGAACTTCAAATTCAAATGGACAGACGTAGTCTTTATGACAGCTAATGTTTTTTGGAATAATCCTTTTTATGTAGGGTTATGTCAGTTAAGTAGGGTTATGTCAACTATATAGGTTCATGTCAGCTATGTACTATAGGTTTTGGTGAGTTATGTAGATTTATGTTTGTTATGCAGATTCATGTCAGTTATCTAGACTTATGCCGACTATGCAGGTTTATGTCAACTACAGTATGAAGGTTTATGTCAGAAATGTGTATTTATCATTTATGTAGGCTTATGTCAGCTATATACGTTCATGTCAGCTATGTACTATAGGTTCTGATCAGTTATGTAGGTTTATGTCAATATGTAGGTTTATGCTCGTTATGCAGATTCATGTCAGTTATGTAGGGTTATGTCAGCTATGGAGCTTTATGTTAGTTATGTAGGTTTATGTCAAGTAGATTATGAAAGTTTATAGTCAGAAATGTATGTTTTTGTCAGTTATGTAGGTTTATGTCAATTATATAGGGTTATGTCATTTGTGTAGGTTTATGTCAGCTATGCAGAGTTATGTTAGTTGTGTAGGTTTATATCAACTACAGTATGACGGTTTATGTCACATGCAGATTCATGTCGGTTATGTAGGCTTATATTAGTTATTTAGGGTCATGTCAGTTATATAGGGTTATGTAATAATATATAGGGCCATTATGTAGATGTTATATCAGTCATGTATATTTATGTCATTTATATGGGTTTATGTCAGTTATATAGGTTTATATTAGTTATGTAGGGTCATGTCATTTATGTAGGTTTATGTCAACTATGCAGATTTATGTCAGTTATGTTGATTGATGTCATTTGTATAGGTTTATATTAGTTATTTAGGGTCATGCCATTTATATAGGGCTAGGTAATAATATATAGGGCCGTTATGTAGAGTTATATCAGTCATGTATATTTACGTCATTTATATGGGTTTATATCAACTATATAGGTTTATGTTGGTTATGTACTGTAAGATTATGTCAGTTGATGCCATGTAGCCTTATGACCACTCCCCTGAAGTAAAGCGTTAATAGCAGCAGAGTGACAGTGAGGACTAATAACACTAACCTTTCAAGTTTCTTGAACTGATGATACAATTTTATGATATCTGATAACTTTCTATCCCACTTTAGTGTGAAATAAACGAGTAGCAGCCCACGCCGTCATTCCGCCATGTCCGGATGGAGAGATGAGCCTGATGCTGGAGTGGATGTGTGATTGGGAAAGCACTGCCTTCTGTTTGTTTAGTGCTCCATGCGTGGTGGTGAAGGGCCGCCTGAAACGGACGCCGTAAATATTGCCATTGATCGAGGAGCAGGGGGCCCTACGATGATGCAGAGCCAGCGTGCCTCCGGAGTAAATCTGCCCGACAGTAATCCAATCCAATTCTCAAGGCTCTCGGATCTCAGATAGGTGCTTTAAATCGAAATAGCTTGTTGGGGGGTTTTTTCTCCATTTTTCCCCTTGTTTTCTTTTTGTTTCACACCTTTGCTTTTATGGGGCCATCTCAGAGCTGTCATCCCTGTGCAGCATTGATTTGCTGATTTACCCCGACCTAAACTTAAAAGATGCCTCACGATGCTCCAAGTTTCAAAGTACATTAATTTAAAAGGATACGTAAAGCACGAGTGTAGCTTTTCTTACAACTCCCCCCCCCCCCTTCATGAATTTGCTCTTGGAAGAATTCGCTCTTACTCATTAGGTTTGAGACTAACTGCCTGATAATTAGGGTCCAATATAGTTTTATAGCAGTGGTCACCAACCCTCTTGCTTAAGATCTACTTTCCTGCAGCTTTCATCTCCATCCAAAATCTAAACACACCTGTTTTAGTTGATCAAGAACTTCTTAAGGCAATGATTAGATGGTCAGGTGGGCACGATTACGGTTGGAGCTAAAGTCTTCAGGAATGTCAATCTGTAGGAACAGGGTTGGTGACCACCGTTTTAAAGTGCTCAAGATTCATTTTTGTTTGTTTTTAAGTTATCTAGGTATCTTTTTTTTTTTTTTTAACTTTCCTCCAAGCTACAAGTATTTAAATGCGAGCTAATTCCCTAGCTAGTGCTGTTTGCTAGCTTGTTTCCAAACTTTGTGCTCATTCATAAGTGCTTGTTTATGTAGCGTAAAAAGTGTACGTTCAAATAAATATGTAAACAAAAGTTGTTTTAAAAAAAAAAATATATAAAATGATACTTTTTATATCTTAGCGTTTGCATGTTAGCTATGTATGCTAGATAACTAGCTGATGGATGCACTGTAAGAAGTGTAGGTTCATAGCTAAATGTTAGCAAAAAGTGAATGTTTGTTTTTAGCGGTGCTAACCTAGCAAAAAATAAATAAATAAAAATAAAGAAATAGCCAAAAAGCTAGCTAGCTTACTTTAAACTAATTATTTACTAGCATTTCCTTGTTACCTGGCTGGGTACCTAGCTTATGTTAGCTAATATGATTTTGGAAATCTTTGGATATTTTGCTGCTAGTCCTAATACTTTTGTGAAGGAAGTGTGGCGGATTAGAAAGCTCAGCCCATGGGTTTATCATTATTTTTTTCTTCACTGTAATGATCGGAGATCTTTCTCAGAGCCCATCAGTAAAAAACGTAACAGAAACTCATTTATTTGGAAGGGTGAATAGCCAATGGGATCGCACCCAACATCTTAAAAACACCAATATAACCTGCGACACTGGAGTTACCAGGCGTTTGAAAAGTGGCCCAGAGTTGGTCTTTTCTTTGGAAACTATGAATGCCCTTCTGGCTGGAATTTTCCTCTATAGGCTTGAGGCTGCCTCTCGCTCGTCCGCTTGGCTGGCTTCCTAAGTGTTATTTTTCAGCACGGCTCTCGAGATGACAAAGTTATGCACTCCAGATCGCCTGAAATTGGACTGGATGCTTTACCTACTCAGATTCTTTCCTGAGTGCACCGTGAAGAGCCTCTCAACCCAATCGGACTCTTGTTTGCTTTCAAGTGGGCTGGGGGAAGGATTTCTCCACAGAGATATTCGGTCACTTTTCTGTCCCAATGACTGTCCACTTTTATGCTCTTTATCTGATTTTTAGATCTCGAGTACATCATCATTAGCATTTTGAATCACAGCCATTTCTATACCATTTGTAAAACCAAAAGTAATATGATCCTCTCCCCCCCCATGATCCCTTATTTAAATGTAGCTAAAGTTGAATGTTTTCAGTAGTAATTGTAATGCCTTTAAACTTGGGATGCATCAATACCATTTTTAGTAATACCAAGTATATGAATAACCAACTTAGTATTATATATCAATATATAATATCGTGTTTATACTCTGGCGATCGATGAGAAAGGAGATGTACGTGTCTCAGTGCTCGCTGACCTGAATTGCTCTCACATGCGACGGTTTCTCTGAAAGCTTGTATGCGCACAATTCACGCCGTTCAACTTGCGCTCATTTTAACGACCATGCTTTCTGATACTACTCTGTGGGCTCAGGTCACGTTCTCAATACGGTTTATAATAGGTTACTGTATTGGTGGAAGATGCTGAATCTGCTTTGTTTTCTTTTCCATCAGTAATCATGGCGACCATCCAGGTGGTGGTCATTTCATGTTTGTTTATTAGTGCGTCAACATAACCTACGCTTAGGTCCTACAGTGTATCACGATATCGAATGTTGGTATCGGAGCACTTTTACGTGTACGAGTACGTGATATAAGTATGGGTATCAGTGCATCCGTACTTTAAAGTGTTTCTATTGAAAAAACGTGATATGACTTGCCTAAGAGGGGAAAGCTAGGGTTATGATGGAAAGCAGAGGCCACAATAGCATTATTGTGATGGTTTAGTGAAGTATAACACATCGAGAGGACCGGCTAAAAAGCCACGGCCATAATCCTCAGCTCACCTTTCACTCCTGGCTCCGCCAGCTAAGAGGGTTTTTTTTTTTTTTAATGCTTTATTTTATTCTACCCAAGTCCTCAAATTAAAACAGCCTCTCTTTTAGTGATGGATGTTCTTCTGATCGCTCTAATCAGAGTGTGTGCCGTTTGTGTACTTGGCAGTGGCAGATTTTACAGCAAATCTAATATTACAAGTCTCCGACGTTTCCTTTTTGAGTGAGATGGAAAAGCAACAAGCAGGTTTTTGGGAATAAATGAAGAGCAGGTAAAGTAAAAAAAAATATATTAAAAAAAAAAACATGGCAGAGGAAAATATGTGAATGCTTTTGTATATGATTATATTATTGAAAGAGAACCTGCTTGAACTTTAATGGGATGAATTAGTTTGGGCTTTCTGAAGGGAGACAGGGGAGGAGGGGGGGGGGCTGTAATTGGTGATGTGTGATGCAAAGTGCGCTCAGGTTGAATGCGATACTCCGGTGGGACTGAGTGTGTGTGTGGAGGTCTCACAAAAACACTCTGTCTGCTCCGACAAGGTCTGAGCCAGATTTAAACACACACTCAGATCAAGTTCATGTGAGTGGGTTTGTGTCCCATAATGTACTTTTACTGAAAGACAATATTAAATACACACTGAAAATTCTATCCATCTATCTATCTATCTATCTATCCATCTATCATTGTGATGAAAAGTCAGTAGTTAAAAAGTAGCTTCCTGCATATTGATCAATAGCAGTAGGGATAACACTTAGAGGACCAAACGATTAAATGTTAATCTACAACAACTTAAATCATCTCAGTCTCGGTTATTACTTCTAACAGTTGCTTGTAATTGGTTCCCACTTGTGGATCCTGCCATCCATCTATCCATCTATCTTACTATCTAGCAAAGCTCTCACTAAAACAACTAATGCAACTATGTGAGATTTATATTTCTCCATCAAGTATCTATCTGTTATGTATAAATCTTATCAGCTCAAATTCTATTTTATGAGACAACATTAACCAAAATAATACTACATTAGCCACCAAATAAAATATAAGCCAGTTCAGGATGCTAGCAACATTAAGGGCTAAAAGTCGGACTTTTCCTGCTAGCGGGAACGGGCTTGTGTTATTTATTTATTTTTTTTCCAACTATGAACTAACATGTAGATCTCAAGTTATATTTCTGAGACAAGCTCACGTCATGCTTCAGTAATAGCATTTTAGCTAACATTTTGGCTAGCTAGTCACATTAGGAGTTAGAAGTATGACTGCTAGCAAGAACTGTTTTTATTTCCGTTTTTTTTTCCCCCATAAACAATATATATCTCAGACAGGCTTGCATTGTTCTATCTATCCATCTATCGTGGATATAAAAAAGGTCTACACACCCCTGTTAAAATGGCAAGGTTTTATGACATTTTATTTAAAAAAAAACAAACCTAGGATAAATTGTCAGAACCTTTTCTACCATTATTGTAAATTGTTTATCTATTCATTGAAGTGTAAAACAATAAGAATCGTGTTAAGGAGGAAAAAATGTACAATAACCTGGTTGCATAAGTGTGCACACCCCTAAACTAATACTTAGTTGAAGCACCGTTAGATTTAGTCACAGCATTCAATCTGTTTGGGTAAGAGCCAGTCCACTTGGCACATCTTGACTTGACTTAATATTTTGCCATTCTTCCTTGTAAAAGCCTTCTTTAAAAAAATAAAAAGAAATATTTTTTTAGTTTTGTTTTTATTTCAAAAAAAAAAAAGGTCTTGCCACCCTACCCCATAGCGATATGAAGAATTCAGGAGATCGTGGTCACAGGTAGGGAGCAACCAGTACTCGCCAGAAATTTCTGCCATTCTTTTAATATTGCTGTCGGCCTCTTCACAACCTCCGTGACCAGTATTCTCCTGATCTTCTCATCAGTTTCAGTAGTGTCACTGTTGTGCCATATTTTCTCCTCTCGCTGATTATTATCTTTACAGTGTTCCATGATATAATCAAATGCCTTGGGATTTCTTTTTGGTAAGCCTCTCCTGATTGATATTTTTCAACAATGAGGCCCATATCTGTTTCAGTTGGATTTTACAAGAACATGGCAGGGAAATCCTATAGGAAGCGCTGGACTTTATTTGGGGTTAATCAGTCACTTTAACTGATGGCAGGTGTACACTAATTAGTATTTAACATGAGTTTGAATGTGATTGGTTGATTCTAAACACTGCCACATTCCTAATTACAAAAGGGTGTGCACACATGCAGGCTGGCTATTGGAAGTTTTTAGTTTTTCTTCACGTTTCTGCGTGTTTCTGGCCATCTGATATTTATATGTTGCAATTTCACAATAAAGGTGAAAATGTTCTGACATGATTTAACTTTGTTTCATTTTTTTACATCACCAAAACCTGCCATTTTAACATGGGGGTGTAGACTTTTTATATCCACTGTAGCTAGTTAGCCAGCTAGTTAACCAGCTAGTTAGCCAGCTAGTTAGCCATATATATTGTATATAGCTAACTAGCCTGCTGGCAGTATATTTTGGGGGGGGGGGGGGGGGGCAGTCAACAAATAGCTAAACTTCAACACTAAGGAATGTTCTCATTCCCGCTGAAAAAGTTACACTTATTAAGCATGTTATTTCTCAATTTATTCTTCTCTAAAAGTAAAAAAAAGAGAAGTTTCTATTGACTGAAAGATTCTACGTTATTTTTAATCCTTTTGTCAAGAACAAATTGTATTATTTCTTAAGTTATATTATTCTTTACTAATTATAAAGTTTACTGCCTGTAGTTTTCTAGCTAGCTAGGTCTGACTCGTATAACTATTCGTCTTTTTTCACTTACAAAAATCTCATACGACTTTGTCAAATCATGCTCCCCAGATAAACATTTATTTAACTTTAATGGTAATAATATAAGTAAAATATCTGTCTATCTATCTATCTGTCTGTCTGTCTGTCTGTCTGATTTGGAAAAACATATACGTGTATACATAATGAAGAAGGGATCTGTTTGGAGAGGAAATGAACGCACCAAGGAAAGCGGTCCACCCAAAAGCAGCACGTCATCAATTAAAGAAGCTTGGAGCACGAGCACGTTCATCAGCGCGTGGTGGGGATCAGTCATTGAGCCTCACGGTACCGTGACAAAATGCTCGAACTGCTGTACGCACCCAGGGTTGCCGATCAATAGAGATCATCTCCGTGTTGTGGCCTTTAGCTTGCACGCCAAACCCTGGGGCCTTACATTATTTCCCAACAATTTATTTATATATATATATATATGTGTGTGTGTGTGTGTGTGTGTGTGAGTGTGTGTGTTGAAGAGCTGATCTCTATCTTCTGGGCATTTGTACATGATGATCTCGAAGCCTGAGCAAGGGATTTAGTGTGTGTGGTGTTGATTGTGTCATATCTGAAGATTATTTGCTCATGTTCTCATGTGAAGAGACACTTAAGCCAAATGGCCGCCGTAATTGGATCACCTGCGTCTCCAATAAAACTGTAGAAGGACTGATTTGGCGTGTCGGATCCAGAAGTGGTTTTGTCCGTCTCAAGCCGTTCAGGTAGCATCTGCGCCAGAGTGTCGGAGATGCGTGAATGTAACTGCACCGTGTGTTTATGTAGGGTTACAATAATCCAATAATCAACATCAGAGAAATCCAAAGGCTAGGACTAAGAGAGCAGATCACTAGAAAATAAGATGTGGAATAGTCCATACAAGCCAAAGAGAGTTATTTATACCACAGTTCAGATGATTTCTCAATTCTGATTGGTCAGAAGGTGCTGATTCATTTTCTGTAATAGAAACTCGGATAGTAGTTCCGGTGGTTAGACAAAGCAGGTTCATGTTAATGACCTTGTTTAAATACGTTGTCGTTTTCGTTGTAACATTGCAAGGAACATACGGAATTATACAGCGAACAATCGACATAAAGAAGCGATTTTCCACAATTACCGCAGATTTTCTGCAGCTTTGGGCCAAGACGCGTCATGTGACGTCATCACAACGTGCATTCAACCTTAGCTCTCTTCGATTCACGTGCGTCGAACGTGAGTACACGAGTACGGGTCTCCTTTACCAGCAAACATCACTGCAAAACAATTTTGTGCAGTTGCAATTTCGCCGATTCGAGTAGTTTTCCACGAAAAAAGAACAAAAGACACGTTTAATCACAAGTTTTGAAAGAAGAAGGAAAGAAAAAAAAAAACGCAGCAAAATCAAGCATTTTTGGCCGGCAGCAATCAGAAATAAAAAAATAAATAAACCTCCACGAAACCATGTACAGACTGTTCATTTAGCATTTATGGAAGGAGCCTCCAGTGTCAGCGCAGTCAGAGTTAAAGCTGTAGGTTTTCCTTGCGCTCCCTGGTCTCTCGGTAACACGATAAGCAGCGGTTTTTAGGTCTTACCTTAGAAAATAGAGAAATAGAAAGGCTTGTTCAAGTTAAACGTCATTATAAATGGACAAAAAGTCAAATCGCTCTAGTATAAGAAGAATAAACCACTTCACGATGTGCTGTTATAGGAAAATTTTCAACTTCTTTGTGGTAACTTTAACTCTGCTTAACCTTAGGCTGTATCACACCCGTCCATCTTTGATGATATTCCTATAACTGCACATCCTGTCATCTTTTATTCCTTACATAAATGACAAGACACGGCTGAAACATACTACCATTAATGGTCAGGGGACGTGGCCCAGGCGGTGCCAGAGCAGAAATATGGACACCAGGAAGCAAAACAGACCAGTGGCTGTGTTCTATTTTTCTTCCCCGTTCCTCTTAGCAGTGGAAACATTCCAGACCACCAAACTCTTGATTTTTTTTTTTTTTTTTTTTTTTGCAAGGCAATTATTCAAAGTGTCAAAATGGACCCGTGCAAAAGCCTCCCGGTTTCTATCGATTGGTGCCATTATGGAATTGTATGCCAATAAAGTGTCATGGTTTACTGTAACACTCAAATAATTAGGCGAGTTCGGACGGCGTGGCTCGAGGAGTCACCGAGGCTTCCTCATTAGCAGCAGTCATTATGAGCAAATGGAGTTTTGCAATCGAGTCGCAGAATGACGAATATTGATTTTGTTTTCTTTTATCAGCCATTGCGCTTCAGTCATTGCTTAAGTGCCCCATAACGTTGCCAGACAATTTTATAGTTGGTTCTGTTTCATTCATCTGCCTATAGGAGATGCGTCAGAGCATGATGGCGTTCAGACTCGGGGTCAAATTTGATTTGATTTCACCGAAACCTGAACAACGTCGGAGTCGAACTCGGAGAAATCAGGACCGCTTTCACACTAGTTCGCTGAATGATGGCATGAGTAAACGATAGCCAGGAATATGATCAGATAAAGAGGAAAACTCGATCTGATCTGAACATTATGACCTGCTGTCTGAACATAAACCCGAGCATATTATATCATAGATTGATCAGCATTATGTTGAGTTAGTGTCACTGGTTAATGTTATAAGATGAAATAGATGTGGAATTAACAGAATTAACCGATTGAATTATGGAATTTACACAAAGGCTTCGGCACAGCTTTTCCAGACGCATCACAGATGCATCCCGACATAAACCATCGTATTGATTGTGGCCCTAATGAACAAATTGGATTTTTCACGGCCAGCCAATTTAACGCTATCCAAAGGCTTCCATGTGTTTAGCTTGGATTTGTTTAGGTTTTTTTTCCCCCCCTTTTCGAGGAGGTTGATAGTGGTTAAGAAACAGGTGCATCTCTAGGAGAACATCTTGTACATCGCAGTTATCGTTATTTCAACATCTTCTCATACAGATCTCTTTGGGGTTTATCTTTTTAGTTCTCTTTAGTATTGTTTTTAAAATCAGAAAGAACGAGAGGCTGAGAGGAATGATAGGTATGATAAAGCTACAAACAATGCTAGGAGCGGCAGCAGAGGTAGCGATGTGACATATTTATGACAGTATCAGATGACAGCCAAAGGGTATTCAGTGTTGGCGCGTCTCTGAGAAATGGACGTCGCTGTAGTGTGATTTAGGGCGAGTGTAGAGGGACGGGCTTGCGGGATATTTTGGTACACAAAACCGAAGAGAACCACCGGAGTGAGGAACCGGATCAGAACGTGTAGAAGGACATAGACGGACAATGTAATCGGTATTTTGATGGTGAGGTAATGGTCCAATCATACACTGTGTCTAACAGTGAAACCGTAGTGCCCATTAATAAATAAAAAGCTTCCGCCATATGTGAAATATGGCAAGTCATGTGATATCGATCAGTATTTGGATTCTACAATTGTGTTACACAGATTATATGTGTTGGCACAGCAGTAACCAAAGAGGAACTGAAGTAAATCGAGATTCGGATCACCATGATGCACGCGTGCACAAACGGCGCAACAGTTTGCCACCTCAGCAGTGTGTGAGAGTGACGGCTCTCGCCGATCACAGCATGCCATTACATTGCACCTTATCGTTTCCTCTCCGACTGAAACCCAACACCAGACCTCATCAATAATACACGCTGAGATCCTCCGGCCGAAAGATCCGACGGCTGAGCGGAGCAGAGCAGGCACGCCGAGGTCCATCCGAGTAGCTGCAAATCCCTGACCGCAGTGGCTTTTATGAATGTATCACATCCAGAGTGCTAACACTCCGAAACCCAGTGCTACTCTCGAATCTCTTGGGCTTCCTGAGCCTCGGCGGACTTTTAATTCTACCCTCAGATTTTCCCATAGACCATCCAAGAAATTGACTCTTAAAAAAAAATAAAAAAAATCCACCAAAAGGATTGGGCACATAATGAGGTTTTTTTGGTAGGCCTAAGCATTGAAATGTCAACTGTCTCTCTTGAACAGACAAATACTCCTGTTCTTATTGAGGCCAGCATTTCTATTCTCTCACGAGCTGAATTATTAAATACATGGAATCTGGTTAAGCAGTGTACATTTTCCAAAAGGTCAGAAAGTTCATTAACTATGGAGCGCCATTGATTGCAGCCGTGAGTTGTTGTGTGGGTTGGTATAGGCTCTACTGATTTCACTGATTTTTATGGGGTGTAAGTGAAAAGAAATTAGGGGAGGGGTTGTTTTGGACCAAAAAAAAATGATTTCAGCCTATCACATGGAAAGCTTTATCCAAAGCACCTTGCAGTGGCAGTTTGGCAGTACTGGGACTTGAACTCCTGACCTCCTGATCAATAGTCCAACATCTTAACCCATGAGCTAGCACTGCCTGGAGAGCTACTTTTACTAGCCTGATGTTGATTATATTCCTATAACAGTGTTTCATTCCTCTTATACAAATGCACGAGAGAGTTTTCCAGGTTAAGAAACAGGTGCATCTCTAGGAGAACATCGTGTACATCGCAATTACCATTATTTAAACATCTTCTCAAACATCTCATTGGGGAGTCAGTTCAGGGCAACAACCCTTTGATTCCAATTTTACATTTTGTCTTTTTAGTTCATAGTATTGTTTTTAAAATCAGACAGTGATAGAGGGGCGGTAAACAGCCAAACAATAATAATCTAACTAGTGTTAGAGTGTGCAGCTAGCCAAAACGTTTCTGTACCGCTTATCCTACACAGGGTCACGGGGAGCCTGTAGCCTATCCCAGGGACTTTGGCACAAGGTAGGAGACACCCTAGAGAGTGTGCCAACCCATCTATGGACAAGTTAGAGATGCCAATCAGCCTACAATGCATGTCTTTGGACTGAGGAGGAAACCGGAGTACCCGGAGGAAACCCCCGAAGCACAGGGAGACCATGCAAACTCAGCACAGAGATTTGACCCCCCAACCGTAGAGGTGTGAAGCAAACATGCTAACCGCTAAGCCACCATGCCCCCTGAGAGTTAGTTATCAATGGCAGAAAATCTAAAAAGTTACAGCTTTAGCTCTGACTGTTCCAAAGTACTAACACTGGAGACTCCTTCCATAAATACTAAATAAAGAACTAATAGAAAACTTTACATCAATCATTACAAGTTATTTAGAATTGTTTGTCATGCATCCACCACACAAGTCCCTGTATGAGCTGTTACTATAGAAACGATAACATTAGAACGAGCACATTAACATAAACCATGCAGTGAGCACTAATGTCCGAGCTGCTGTTATAGAAAATTCAAGAAGGCTTTCTGACCAATCAAGCTTTCAACACTGCTGTGGTGTAAGGATGGATTATGACCAAAAATCATTTCCCCAGCCATTATTTCAATCGTATTGTTTTCCTAAGATCAGGTGGAGGACGTGTCGTGTTTTGAAAAGTAGGAGCTGCTGAGCACATGAGTGGTTTAACAAATCATCATTTGTAATTGTGCAATTTTGGTAAGAAAATCACTCCCTCTGTTCAAAATAACCACAATCCGAACGTTTATTTCCTTCATTTGATCCCTCAGGTTGTGTCGTATAAACCCGAGACAGCCTCGTTCAAAGTTTGTTTTTTTTTTTTTTCAGTGTTGAAAGATCACGGAGAAAATCCATAATTACAACGACAGCAGATGTATCCATTACAAAACAATCTGTTCGTGACAATCAGTCAGGCTCAGATACAAATCTGTATTTTGATTAGCCGTGTGCTAAATCGTTTACTTCCAACTTTGATAGCGAGTCGTCTGTAATCTGCGATGAAAAGCGATACACAGTCGGTCAGGTTGGATTCATAACATGAGCGCTTGGGTTTCAGTGTCATAAATAACATCGTTAGGGCACCGGCAAGAAGAGTTTCGACCTGCTCCTGAGTCTGTGACAGCTGTTTAGTTTAATTATGATATATTTTTTCAATGAATGACCTAGAAATCTTACGGTTTCTTTGGTTTGTCCATCCAGAGAACATAGAAAGGTTCTATGTAGAACCCTACAACAGAGGAGTTCAAGAAAGAAAGAAAGAAAGAAAAAAAAGCTATAAAATCCAATGAACCTTTCAGGAACCTTTTTCTCCTAATAGCTTAGATAGGACCTATGAGTTAATAGGAACGATGAACGATGAAGTGTTCTAGTCTCTCCAGAGGCACGCTTACAAGTTTGCTGTAGAACCCTAAGAATAGGAAATTGTCTATTAGAAATGTAGCAAAATTTTGAATTTGTCTATAGAGTTTCTGTAGAATTCATTAAGGAAGCATTAATGGACCTTTGCCTACCAAAGAACCCTTGAGGAACCCTTGAGGAACCCTTGAGGAACCCTTGATGAGCTGTTTACATGTAGACAAGATGTGACTTACTCACCAGTTTTTATAAAACCTCATATTAAAATGAAACCATAGCGTGAGAACCATAGAGTCCATAAGGGATTACAAGGAACTCATAAATTATTTCATTGGGATCCTCATAATCTACATCAGCGGTCACAAACCCTGTTCCTGGAGATCTAGCTTCCTGAAGACGATCATTCCAACCATAATCATGTCCACCTGACCATCTAATCCTTGTCTTAAGAAGTTCTTGATCATCTAAAACAGGTGTGTTAGATTTTGGTTGGAGATCAAAGCTGCAGGAAGGTATATCGCTCTCCAGGAACATGGTGAGTGACCACTGATCCACACACTGTATTTACCATGTTTTTCAAACCCAAATGAAATGTTCTTGAAGCACGTCGTGAATATGGCTTGTGTCTCGGCCACTAAAAGTGGGTAAGCTGGACTGTGTGGTGGAGGAGCACCAAGGAGGAACTTAATATCCCAATATCCAGGTACATACCAGCCTTACCCATGGTAAGACAACAAGAAAGTTTAACTGAAACTCTTATAGTTCCTTGGTTAGAAGAACCCTTAAATATTTTTATTATATGTATAACCCTACCAAAAGGGATTCATGTATAGTAGAACTC